>NC_056572.1:33835217-34013000 GCF_018340385.1 Cyprinus carpio | reverse complement strand
ATGATTGCTTTGGTAAAGATACCCATCATGGCGCAGTACAATCAAGATTTTTTTAATGGGTTGAGGTTTACAGTTCTTAGGAATTTCAAGATCCTCTTTTTTGACACAAACTCTTGTTTATAACTTATTAAGCAATGATGCTACGCAACTACATTTACACATCAGAACATGAGCAAATACATGTGTTCAAGTGACTCAGGTGCCAGTTTTCTGACAGACAGCACAAGCACTTACACACCAGACTGACAGCAGATAGTAGTAATGTCTCGCTTGAGGCAAGGAAGAGGTGAGGATATAAATGCAGCACAATTAATTAACAAAAATGATAAAAGAATCTAAACAAAGCAAAAACAAGGCAGATAAACCCAGACAAAGCAAAAAATAAACACACAACTGTTCACAAGCAAAACAACGACCAGCAATACTTCAAAAGAAGAGTCAATAAAACACAAGACATGTAACAATTAATGCTCTTCAGAATCACTAACAGATCTACTGAATAACTCCCAAAAACATGAGAACTGGATTTATTACTCAAACCTTTTCTGCACTTCCTTTCACTTTTCTGTCATCTGGTGGTCAAAAAGATGAAGCACATTTTATTGCCAGTTGCACGTTGTTTTTTATATTTTACAGTGTGCACTTACCTCTACTTTGTAACGGGTATAACTATTAAGAGAAAATATATTTTTTTGTTTTATTATTCATAGTTAATATGTCGCTGGGTCCTGTAGTCTGTTATGATGCAGTAACTGAAAGACTCCAGCAGAGGGTGGGCCACAGGCACACGGGTTCCCTTCCCCCCCTCTCAGTAATACAGAAGTTGAGGGCAGTGTTGCCAAGTCTGCGGTTTTCCCGCGCGAATTGGGCCACTTTAACACTGTTGCAGCGGGTTGCTTTCATGTCCGTGGGTTTGAAATGACCCCAATAACGTGATTATTTAGCACTGGGAATGCGAAATTTACCAGGGAAAACCCCGCCAAAAACATGTGTATTTTATCCCCTGAGCGCGATTTTTAAACGGGACCCCCCGCCCCCGAAAATGCAATTGGGCTAGCTTTGGGCTAGCTTTGCGTCGGGGTCCTGATCACCCCGTCGGGGTTTCATTCTGTGAGAACAAGTGGCTGGATGTACATTATCCCCAGTGCTGTAGTCGGGGCCATACGGCAAGTATACGCCGTATGCTTACTTTTTTTTTCCCGGGCCATTTGCGTATTCTAAAATTTAGTATCAGTATCTGTGTATACCCTCGGTATACCCACTTGTTTTGTTGCTTAGCAAGTCCGTAATCTACTATCATGTAGGCTTTAGCTTCCCCTTTAATTGTGTACCATACAGTTGTGTGAAACTCGTGATTCTTTGCTGTAATTGGCGCATTATCGCTATCGCCAATCATCTACTGAGTGCACGTGTTTTCCACTGCAGCTAGAGAGCTCCGCTCAAATGTCATCGGGAGCACCAGGACATTTCTGGACCGGTGGACCAGTCGAGTTGTTAGCCGATCGTCGAAACGAGGGATTAGGCCACTGTTTTTAAATTACACCAAAAACTGCAAAAAGCAAATACTGCAAAAAGTGTGAAGCGGCACTAATGCATCCACCAGCCGCGCACAAGTGCAGAGTCTCCCACACAGTGCTGCGTTTGTGCCACAATGTAAAGTGATAAATGGCACAAGTCGCGTCACCCATTCAGATGTGACACAGAATTATTGTTATAGTCTTGCCGTGTGATATATGAGAACATTAAAGGTTCTGTAATGATGCTGGCTGAAAACAGCCACGATAATGTAAACTGCATGAAGAGGTATACTGGAAAACGCCACCAGGCCTACATAGGCTTGTCAATTCACAATAGAAATCTACCATGGTTTACTTCTAGTGACCACCATCTTACTAATAGGCCTACTAATTACAGTATAAGCAAGAACTGCTTTCTTTAGATGTTTAGTTCTAATTAATTTTACAAAATATTTACAAATAATAAAGTTCTTAAAGGGATAGTTCACCCAAAAATGAAAATAACCATTTAATCAGCATCATGTCATTCCAAACCTGGAACATACCGTGGAACATAAAAAAGAAGATAATTTGAGAAATTCAATACATTTTTGTCCATACAGTAGAAATCAAAGGTATAAGCAAAATGGTTTGGTATCTACAAAATATCTTCTTTTGTGTTCCACAGAAGAAAGTAAGTCAAACAGGTTTGCAGTCACTTTGCAAGGGTGAGGAAAGGGCAGAATCCATTAGAAGTAGGCCTAATATTTTTATCATTCTAGCTCAGAATCATTGCTTTAGAAGTGCGTTTCTATCTGACAAAAATGCATGTGCTTTGAATTTCAGTAATATCTTTCATTATTTGTTTCGGTCCTGTTTTATTTATTCATTTATTTACTCCAATTGAAGGCCCTATAACCCAGCAGAACAGTCATGGGGGAACTCGTGGGCTGGATATGTCCAGGGCTGAATTTGAACCCCAGTCCAGCCCTGCCTACATGCTGAAAAATCCCCATGCAGGAAGTATAATGCCCTTCCTAAATAATACAAACAGTGTATAAAAGCATAAAATAAAACATAAAACATCAGATTAAGATGAACATAAAAAAAAACATTAAATTAAGATGTATCTCTAAAGCACTTTTTCACAATGAAATAGAATTCCAAAGAAATGTTTGACATTATAAATAACTGTAATAATGCGTCGATAGATGGGCTGGAACAACAGTCATGCTGTAGACTACTTGAACAATAATCTGTTATCAAATTTAGAGTGCACTGTATTGATATAACTAAATTACTATTTAAATTACTAATTAACCAACAACAAATAAAAAATGTGTTTTTTATTGTTATTTTTGTTTTGTTTTTTTGGTGGTGGTGGTGGTGGGACGGGGGGTTGGGGGTTGACTGGATAAAACTAAATCCACTTTGTTCTTTAGGACTACACCACTGATTATCCCTCACTTAACATCAACTAAATTATTAAAGTTTGTCAAGTCTAAATTTAGGTTGGCTTGGCTTGAGAAAGCATAGCCTGAAAGTTTGAAAGTTTTTTTCAATTTTGAAAATTTTACAGTTGAGGGCAATACAGTCTATCAGAGAAAAAACAGAACATAATAGTTGAGAGGAGACAGACAGAGAGATGAAAAGAGACAGACACTCACATAGTTTTTGCAGTACTCACTACATGGTAAGGAGTTAAAGAACTATCTAGCCACATGAAGTGGGTCTCTTCTCTGAATTTCTTCTCACTGACAATGTCCCTAAAATTCAAATGAAGTCACATGAAGGTAAATTTAAGAGGTAACACTTTACAAGAAGGTGTCATTGTATTAATTAACATGAACTAACAATGAACAATACATTTGTTACAGTATCTATTAATCTTTGTTAATGTTAGTTAACGAAAAATATTACAAATATGCTAAAAAAAAAAGTTTTTTTTTTTTTTTTTTTTTTTTTTTAATGCATGCAACCATCAATGGCATTACTTATATTAATAAAGTATTTCTGCTCTATTTTAAGACATATTTAAAGGCTCAATTTAGGCAAAATAAGACTTTTAAAGACCCTTTACTTTCACTTCAAATACTATATCATAAAACATGTCAAATGTTTGAAATCGCACACATTTGCAATGACACTCTCTATGATTATGACCAACGCATCCTTACAATTAAAAGCCATTAACACAAACGCACATTTTTAAGAAAACAAAAGTAATTAAATGTTTTTTGACTTTACTGCCACCGAATCTCAAATCCACCATACCTTTTGAACATTCGGAAGTGAATGAACCTGGACATGCGTATTAACACCAGTACAGCACGCATGCGTATTTATGGTAAATACATATACGTGACGTCTCCACGTTACTGCGCATGCGTTTTATAGACATACCTTACGTCACTTTGCACATACGCGGTAAGCACATACGTGACATCAACGTGCTACAGTCTGCAGCAAGGAGTACTTGAATGTTTCTTTTACCCACTCATAATGCAGAAGTTGAGGGAAACGCAACAAGTGTTCTGTTTTAAAATATCTGTGTTCCCCTTTTTCAGAGAGACTACTTACAGTGTACTTACTTTAGAAAATACTGGAATATATAAGGAACTTACATGGGTTAGGGTTAGGTTCAGGGAAAGTATCAGCGATAGTATGTAGTTATTACCCAGTTACTGTAATTACTAAAAAGTACATAGTATGTACATTTATTTTATCTGTTTATTATATCATTCATTCGATGAGATCAGAAGCAATGAAGCTTATGACAGCAAATATTACACAAACATATATTTCTGAATCTTTGTATAAAATGAGATGTCAAACTTCAAAAGCATATTGCCATAACACTTTTGAAGGTGAGTAAATGATGACCAAATGATGTAAATGTGATTATTTTGCTCTAAAACATCAATATATTGGAGGTGAAAATGAATCCCGTGACTTAAGATTGAATATCAGCTTTTTGAAACTCACTTATAAACTGATTGCATAAAAAAAAATTATACTTTAGTAATACTCAGCATGAGTGTCTGTCACTGAGACACACCATCTACAGACGAGGATGTGTAACAACATCTACAGTGTTTCTAACAGTGCAACATCTTTAGGATTTCCTAAAACTTCACCTATCTAGAGATACAGTAATAAAGAGATACAGTAAAGAGTCTTTCTTTCCTCATACATGCTATTAAACCAGAAATAAACTGTAGGATTGTACAAACTATTGATAATATAAATCATGAAACCAGAAATATTCATATGTAGATAGCAACTCAAAACAGACCCAAAACCTGTACTGTTCAATTTTCATTCTCAGTATTCATATTCACCACTTCTTTCCTTCTGTCCTTCTAATATATAATTCTTTCATGAATGATGAAAAACATGGAAGATATGAGAGAAATGCTTATGCTGGATGCCAAACTTTATTAGGCTACTTCAATAAAGATACAGTAGAACAAAATCCACTCAGATATAAGAGCAGCTAGAAACTTTAATACAATCAGTTACAGATTGTCCAGAGTTTAACCAGAAAACACTGATTGAAAATAACATAATTCATCTTTCAATCCTCCAGTGAAGACATACTAAACTACATTATTGCAATGTTACTTTAAAAAACAGAAATACACAGGTTAAAATGTAGCCTATTTGCGAGTGCAGCACAAGTGTAATGAAAATGTGTAATGTACAATATACTGTAGGAAAGACTAAAAAAAAACACTTCTGCAAACTGTTATAAGCTCGATTACAGTAAACACTGTTACTTCAAGAAGTTTTAAGAAAATTACTGATAATAAGCATCAAAATATGGTATTTATGAGTTTCTTGGAGCATCAGTATTTTAATCTGAGCAGTAATATTGTGAGGAGAGTTTAATGTGGATCTGCTGAAGTTACTGCTAGAGTCTCATAATCAGACGATCTGGACTGAAGATCGAGAGCCGTGTAGGTGTCATCAGGAGCTCTGGAGTCACCAGACTGTGAGAGACAGATGAACAGAACAGTCTGTGTTTATATGGATCTGCTGAATGTGAGAGTAAAAAGTGTTTGAGATATTTACTGACTCTGATCGTGCTGTAAATGTCAGCAGATGTTCTGAACACTGGATCCAGAGCTGTGTATGTATCATCACTCGAGTCAGCCGTCTACAGAGAAAAAGATTGTCTTTTATTTATAGCTCAGTGCAACAATATCATCAAATATTGCAGCTGAAGATGGAGGTGTGTGTTTGCCTGCTTTTGATTCACATCTTCAGTTCCACATTCTCTCTGCCTCTTCCTACTGAAAACAGGAGAAGACTATTAAAATGTGTTAAAACACATCAAATAAATAAGAAATACTAAAAGGCAAGAAAAAGTATTTTTTTTTCTAGAAAATAAGATAAAATTTGCAGATATTTTTAATTTACTGAACAAACTTAAATTTCATGTCCAGGCAAACTTCATTCACCTCCTACACAAGATGATGATGAAGATTATGATGATGATGATGATGAAGATCAATCCTGCCACAATCCCAGTAACTGTTTGTAGAGCAGCTCTCTGAGTCCCTGAAACAAGATGTTCAAGAAGATTATTTCACACTTTCCACACTTACACTATTTGTGTATGGAAGTATATTTGCTTCAAAAAAAATGAACGTAACTTTATAAAACTGAACGTAACTTTTTCAGAAACTATCAAAAATATGCCATTACAAAAGAAGAAAAACACAATGAAAATGAAAAAAAAATGAACTCAGTCACACAAATTTAACAGGCTCTTTAAATATGCTTCATTCTTTGTTGATGTTTTTCAAAGATTCATTTTCGCTAATCGTGGATTCTGAATGCATTGCCATAGATTTCGCTTAAGCTTCGCAGTTTTTCGTTTGGTGTTTTGACACAAACCTCTCGTGGGGGCGGGCTTAACAGTGATCTACTCTGATTGGATAGTGAGCTTTTGATGGACAGGTGCTCTCTGACCGGGAAGTACAGACGTCACTCAGTGGCACACATATTGGAAAGCTCTCGCGGTGAAAACACAATCAGGATTTATGCAGAAAAGGCACATTACTAATAATATAGGATTACATAAAATGAAACAGCTCTATCAAATTAAGTAATATTAACCCACATATAATTAATGCCGATATATATAACTAAATATATGATCATGCGCATCTAGTCAGTAAATCTGGTTCCGTGATTACCGCTAAATCGCCATCACCTGCTTTCAAATGGAGCGGCATTTAATAGACAGAGCCGTAGATCACTGACAAGCTACGCAATATCGCATTCATTATCCCAGATGAATCGCCTTCGATAATCAAATCGATATTGCGTACCTGGTCAGTGAACTACGGCTCTGTCTATTAAATGCCGCTCCATTTGAAAGCAGGTGATGGCGATTTAGCGGTAATCAAGGAACCAGATTTACTGACTAGATGCGCATGATCATATCATTAGATATATCGCCCAGCCCTACCTAGATTATTTTTAAAACAAGGAGTTCGGCAAGGATGTCCAGTTTCCCCTTACCTGTTTCTAATTGCAACACATTTCCTTAGCACACATACAGTATAAACAATAGTCAATTAAAGGGTATCACAACTGGTGACACTAAAATAAAAATTAGTCAATTAGCGGATGATACAGCTTTATTCTTGAATGATTCATCACAAATTAAATTGACTTGGGTATTCTTTTCTTTAGTTCTATTTTATTCACTATTGTTTTTTGTTTTTTTTGTGGTTGATATTATGTGATGTATGTTTATACTTTTGTATGTTTTTGTTCTCTGCATTAATAAAAAAAAAAAGCTCTCGCGGTGATTTGTATGCAATACGTCGTGCCTTGTATTACTAAATATGTAAATAATATTTGGCCTTCGATCGTCTCAGTCTGTAAAGATGAGCTCTTGTCCTTCAAGGCAGCTTGAAGTAAGCTTGTGTTACTGAATGACAATAATAACCCGCAACGAACTGCTGCACACTGTAACATGAATCAAACTTGTATCGATGTTAACGTTACTTCAGTAACACAAGCTTACTTCATGCTGTCTTGAAGGACAAGCGGAGGAGGAAGATGATGCCACTCCATGTCTCTCCTGAGAGCTCATCTTTACAGACTGAGACGATCGAAGGTCAAATATTATTTACATATTTAGTAATACAAGGCACGACGTATTGCATACAAATCACCGCGAAAGCTATCCAATATGCGCGCCACTGAGTGGCGTCTGTACTTCCCGGTCAGAGAGCACCTGTCCATCAAAAGCTCACTATCCAATCAGAGTAGATCACTGTTAAGCCCGCCCCAGCGAGAGGTTTGTTTCAAAACACCAAACGAAAAACTGCGAAGCGTAAGCAAAATCTGTGGCAATGCATTCAGAATCCACGATTACCGAAAACGAATCTTTGAAAAACATTAACAAAGAATGAAGCATATTTAAAGAGCCTGTTAAATTTGTGTGACTGAGTTCATTTTTTTCATTTTCATTGTGTTTTCTTCTTTTGGAATTGCATATATTTGATATTTTGTGAAAAAGATAAGTTCAGTTTTATAAAGTTACGTTCATTTTTTTTTAAGCAAATATAATTCCATATTTGTGCCGACACTCCCCTGCCCCCATACATAAATATGCAGATTATTTTTCTGCCAGCAGGTGGCGCTATTAGAAAAGGGTGAAATAGAGGTTTCTCAGTAAGGGCTGTATACAAAGCAGCGCTGAGCTCACAAACACTGATTTATCAGGCATTACTCGCAACTCTACCCGCAACAAATAAATAAATGTATGGGAAACCCTGCTAGAGAGAGATAAAACTGAAAGAGTGTTTATAGAAAATACCTTTAACAGTGACTGAAACAGATTCTGATCTCTGAGATCCATGTTTATTCTGAGCCTCACAATAGAAGCGTCCGCTGTGACTGGAGTTAAAGCTGGAGATACTGAAACTCTGTCCAGATCCAACAGCTGAGATTTGATTCTCCTTAAACCAGCTGAAGATCAGAGCAGGAGGGTTTGAATCACTGCTGCAGCTCAGAGTCACTGAATCTCCCTCCACTATTACACCAGATGGACTGATGGACACTGAGACGCTCTGTGGAGGATCTAGATTAAATATATTTAAATCATGACAATAATTATGTTATTTATCTCACGACCTTCCCTTATCATTGTTAACAATTACTGAAGTGTCTCTGCAAGCTGAAACTGAAAGATTTTATGAGTGACGATCAGAAAGGTTAAAATCTACATCTGAACAGTTGAACAGTAAATAAAACAATATCAGCACAATTCATAAAGACGGTCTCTAAACACAGATTCAAAAATCACATTCATTTGATATATAATTAGTCTAATAAATAAAAATGTCATGCAGTCTGTATGATTGGGCTGAATTTATCAAACAAATCTGAAGTAAATTCTGAAAATAATATGTGAAATATTTCACTAATGTTAATGAATCAGTTTGTACTCACATTCAATATTAAGATAAACAGGTGGAGAGATCAGACGTTCATATCCTGAAACAGCACACTGATAGTTTCCTGCATCATGACGACTGACTGACTGCAGCTGAAGCTGATTCTCTGTGATGGTTCCTGTAGTTAATCTCTGTGTGTTTCTGAACCAGATGAATGTTTGTTGAGGCAGAGAGCAGCTGCTGTTACATGTCAGAGTGACTGATTCTCTCTCTTTCACACTCTGCTGTGTCTCCACCTGCAGATCTGACAGAACAACAACAACAACACTGATTCACCATCAGATTAATAAAGACATAATTAAATATTATAACAATTGGAACTTTAAAGTGATGAAACTAGTGAAGAATGAAGCATTTACATTTATGCATTTAGCAGATGCTTTTATCATAAGTGACTTACTGTATTTTCCGGACTATAAGTCGCACTTTTTTTCATAGTCTGGCTGGTCCTGCGACTTCTAGTCAGGTGCGACTTATTTATCAAAATTAATTTGACATGAACCAAGAGAAATAAACCAAGAGAAAACATTACCGTCTACAGCTGCGAGAGGGCGCTATATGCTGCTCAGTGCTCCTTTAGCACACCCCTGAAAACATTAACTGAAAATAACTGAAAACGGTTAACTAAAATATTAACTTAAAGACAACTGAGAAAGACTGAATGCAAACAAAATGCCCTCCCAAAAAAATCCTTTTCTGCAGATTACAAACTGCAGGTAGTAAAATATGCAGCCGATGTTTTCAGGGGTAGGCTACAGGAGCACTGAGCAGCATAGAGCGCCCTCTCGCGGCTGTAGACGGTAATGTTTTCTCTTGGTTCTTGGTTCTAAATAAATGCGACTTATAGTCCAGTGCGACTTATATATGTTTTATTACCTCATCATAACTAAATTATAGACAGATACTACTTATACTAAATTGCAACTTATAGTCCGAAAAATACGGTACATTGATTCAAGGTAAATATTCTATCAGTTCATGTATTTCCTGGGAACTGAACCCATAACTTTAGCATTACTAGTGTCGTGATCTATTGTTAGAGCTACAGGAATAACAGGTGACCGCTGCATAATGTGTGTTTGTATGTGTCTGTGGTGTATTTCTGATAGTTCACTAACTCTACCGGTGACGTCCAGCTGAGCTCCAGGAATCCCAATCCATTTTCCCTTCTCAATGTTTGTAATGAATCTGCAGTAGTAGATGTGTTTATCAGCTTCTGTTACATTTGTCAGAGTGATACTGTAAGTGTTATTATTTTCTCTGTCACACTGAACTCTTCCGCTCTTTTGTGGAACTAAACACAGGTTTGGTAGTTCTCCATCAGGTACAGCAGGTTTGGTCCAGAAGACTGTTTTAATCTTATAACCACTAGGATATTTTAAAGTACAGGACATTTTCGCTGTTGTTCCCTTTAATGCACAAACATATGAAGCGCTGTAATTCACTCCCCAATCCTGCTGACCATCAACCCCTGAAACACCAAACACAGATATGACAAATATTATTAGGCTTTCATGAATTTTCATTTCGTTTAGTTTTTCGCTGATGTTGAACGTGGTGTGAAATAACTAGTGAAATATTTCATTAATGTTAATGAATCAGTTTGTACTCACATTCTACTTTAAGATAAACAGGTGGAGAGATCAGATGTTCATATCCTGAAACAGCACACTGATAGTTTCCTGCATCATCATGACTGACTGACTGCAGCTGAAGCTGATTCTCTGTGATGATTCCTGTATTTAATCTCTGTGTGTTTCTGAACCAGATGAATGTTTGTTGAGGCAGAGTGCAGCTGCTTTTACATGTCAGAGTGACTGAATCTCCCTCTTTCACACTCTGCTGTGTCTATCTGACAGAACAACAACCAAAACTCTTTCTCTATTTCACCACCATCTCAAAATAATATTAAAACCAAAAACAAACCAAAAACAAAAATGTATTCCTTTTTTTTATCACTCAGCTGTTGTTGTAAAGTCATGTGGCCTCTTTCTTTTTTCAGAACACATTGTTAAAAATGTCCTGCTTTGGGATTATCCATTTAATAGCAGTTCAGTTCGTGATTACATGCATTGCACTTTTCATAACACATGAAACAATGTCTTTGTGGCCAAATAAATAATCTTGCATTACTTCCTTTAATCTCTTCCTTTGATTTATTTTAATAACATGTGACTGTCAAAACAGAAGACAAAAACTAATCTCTTCTGGTGACAACATAATATCATATAACAATAATGTACAGCTGTAACATAATGCAAGTCAATATTCAGTTAAACAGATAAAATGAAATGTGAATAAAAATCCACTTAAAACCACAAAAACACAACTCAAAATCATTCTCATGCAACTCATGATGTATATTCCAAGTGGATTCTCTGTATGGTCTGCATATGTGCAATGACACCTGAACACATAGAATGTAAGTCAAAAGTCACATTATTTTAAAACAGTTTCGCATCTTTTGTTAAAGCATTAAGAAGGTCATAATTTACAGTTATTATATGAACAACCAATCAGGACATTTTATGACATTTCTCTTTTTGTGTTCAGAAAAAGAAAGAATGTCATACAACAGATGCAGTTATAATAAAGTGCTTGATGTGTGTGTGTGTGTGTGTGTGTGTGTGTGTGTGTGTGTGTGTGTGTGTGTGTGTGTGTGTGTGTGTGTGTGTTGTGTTTCTGAGAGTTCACTACCGGTGACGTCCAGATGAGCTCCAGGAATCCCCGTCCATGTTCCTCTGTTTGTAGTGAATCTGCAGTAGTAGATGTGTTTATCAGCTTCTGTCACATTTGTCAGAGTGATACTGTAAGTGTTATTATTTTCTCTGTCACACTGAACTCTTCCTCTGTTTTCTGGAACTAAACACAGGTTTGGTAGTTCTCCATCAGGTACAGCAGGTTTGGTCCAGAAGACTGTTTCAATCTTATAACCACTAGGATATTTTAAAACACAGGATATTTTCACTGTTGATCCCTTTAATGCACAAACATATGAAGGACTGTAATTCACTCCCCAATCCTGCAGACCATCAACCCCTGAAACATCAAACACAGATATGAGAAAATGAGGTGGTGTTTCAGGTGTTTTGAACCAATGCACAAAAAGTATCTTTTTATTTTGACCATTTTTATTTGTTAGCTGACAGCAAAACACTCATGTCAGTATAAAAGCTACAAAGTGTGAAGCGCTTGATCACCTTTTCAAAGAGTGTTAAAGTGTCTGTATAGTGACTGTAGCTGAAGACTCACCCGCAGTCATGATCACGAAGATCAGAGGAAGTGACCTAATGAGTGATGTCGCCATACTGATTTCTGCAATCATAAAACGGACAGATATGACATTATGAGCATCATCTATATACATCTCAAACTCTATTGTCTTGATAATCGATAGAAGTCGTGATGATTTCTGAATAATTCAGTGCTCAGTGAAGGCTTGACACGCTGAGGAGGTTTCTCATGTCAGGCCTCATGTAAAGAGCTTCACACAATGTTTACATACTCAGATAGCACAGGTACGTCTGCAAGATGTCTGTTAAAGATCGCTTCATCTGGAAAGCACCTGCTGTGAACAAATCTCTGATAGACATCTTATGTCAGTATTAAATGCATTCTACATCATAAACATCTTAAAGACATTTTATAACATCAATTTAACATCTGCTAGGAAACGTCTAATAGACAGATGAGCAAACACTCTAAAAAACACGTCTTGCAGATGTAAATGCAGACGTCAAATAGACGTCTCCGTGATGTACTTGTGCTATCAGGGTATGGATCTACAACATGTCTTCAACTCATCACCACATTTTAACAAATATATGTTGTAGCCCTACAGAATTTTTTTGACCTCATGTTAAATAATGGTAAAAATGGTCTTACCGTGCTGCATCAGCGTCGACACCCAAATGACAGAAATATCAGCAGCTTAATGTGTCAGTGACAGTTTTCACAAATGAATTTCACAAAATGAATCTGCCAGTGAAAAAATCCTCTTCCTGTATATGCATGACACCATCTAAACTACACAAGAACAACTAGAGAAGTCTCCAGAACCAAATAAGTTTTAGAAATCACTTTTGTTAAATCTTTGTGAGAGAATATGTGAAACGTGTGAACCTACGAAACAGTTCTTAGGTTCAAGATCCTCTTTTTGACACAAACTCTTGTTTAACTTAAGCAATGATGCTATGCAACTACATTTACACAATCAGAAACATGAGCAAATACATGGTGTTCAAGTGATTCAGTGCCAGTTTCTGACAGACAACACAAGCACTATTGAATAACTCCCAAAAACATGAGAACTGGGATTCATTACTCAAACATTTTCTGCACTTCCTTTCACTTTTCTGTCATCTGGTGGTCAAAAAGATGAAGCACATTTTATTGCCAGTTGCATGAAGTTAGTTTAGAAGCAATAAAAGTTATCAAAGCAATCGTTGTAGTTTTTTCGGTTGCACTTTATTTTACAGTGTGCATTTACCTGTACTTGTAACGAATATAACTATTAAGAGAAAATATAATTTTTGTTGCTGTTTCATAGTTAATGGGTTCCCTTCCCCCACTCATAACACAGAAGTTGAGGGCAGTGTTGCCAAGTCCGTGGTTTTTCCCGTGGAATTGGGCCACTTTAACACTGTTGCCATGGGTTGCTTTTCATGTCCGTGGGTTGAAATGACCCCAATTATATTTAGCACCTGGAATGTGATTTTTACCAGGGGAACCCCGCCAAAACGCGTGTATTTTATCCCCTGAGCACGATTTTTTTAATGGGGACCCCCCCTCTCAAAACGCAATTGGGCTAGGTTTGAGAGGAAGATGCAACAAGTGTTCATGTCTGTCTGTTTAAAATATGTTTTCCCCTTTTTCAGGTAAGTCCCTGAATATCCTAATAGTGATGCTCAAATGAGTTTGAGTATATACGGTGTTCGTATAATTATGTCTGAATTATGAAAAAAGGGATGAGACTGAGTCGCACATGGCGAACATGAATAGTTTTTGATGCTAGGCTATCGTTAGCACATTTCATGCACTGTACTGTTAATATAGTAAGTTTAAGGGTGTCTAACAACTCTTGAGGAAAATACAGTATTATGCTGTTAAGATGAGTTTCTTGTGACACTATTATCTCTTCACACTTTTTATTCTCATTTGAGTTTGTATCGTAGATGAGTGAGTGTTAATAGGTCAAGTGCTGAATCCTTCCATGTTAAATTTAGCGCCAGTTTGTTATGACTTTATTACATTAAAAATGTTATATTGTGATAACTGAAATTTTATGAGCTTGAGATGCACTTTAAGTACAGAGTATCTGAGTACAGATGACCTGTGAGTACAGAGTGTAATGTATAGTATTACGTTCATTTTGATTTAAGGTAATATGATTTATTCTGCATTTTCTGTATTTTGTCACACATACAGGTGCAAGCTAACGTTACATTGTTTATTGTGTGTTAGTGTTGTCAAAAGACCCGGTACTTCGGTACCAAGTCGTTACTAAAAAAATGAAAATGTCACGGTACCAGGTTTCTTTAAGTACAGGTGGTACCGAGTACCCCGTCAACCCGCTTCTTGACGCATACAGAGCTATGATTTCCGCGAAGCAGAAAACGCGGACGTAATCTCGAAATCCAGTCATGAAAATGAAACCTACATTTTAATATGGACAGTCACGGAATTTGTCAAAGTTAGCATAAATTAATCAAATCAAATCTCCATATGGGCCAGTATCTGTAAATGTTAATCCGCAAAAGTCGGTTGAAATATGAACCCGGCATGTTCTACACGTCTCTGAGTATGGCGTTATTTCCCTGTCAAATGTCGAGAGTGCATTATTGTAGCGCGAAAGTACATAAATATAATGCACGAGCGCGAATCTCTCTGCTCGCGCGTGGAATATAATGTGCGGAGCGCGAATCTCTCTGCTCGCGCGCAGGAACTGGGTGCGCGCTCTCAGATACACGTTGCTCTTGTAAGAATTTTCTTTGGGCTCGCTCAGAGAGTATGCCTGCACTTAAAACGTGTTCAGTGCAATCGCGAATAAGCGTGTATGTGCTTAGACTGTGTCCCGTTCGTTCGCGCATGGCCAAGTACTCTTCTCTTCGATTTCTTTCTCTTTGCTCTTGGCATAAACGCTGTCAAAACGGCAACAACCAATCAGAAATAGGCTTCAACAACTGACCAATGAAAACGCGACATCGTACATGGAATCTTATTGGTTGATATTGAACCGCACATGGAACACATGGAATAAGTTCTCTGAAGTTCAATCAAGACTCAGTCCCTCCAGAAAAACGTGATTATGCGATCGCCTGATTTCATGCATAATCAGCTAAAGGCCGCATATTTATGCGGGGGTCACATTTTTTTTCAAATACGCCGCACTTTCGCCGCATAAATTGCCAATTTCAGCAAGCAAAATGATTTCATATTTGATTTCACTGTATTTTCGTTGCAAAAAAGTATATCTTAGCAGAAAGTTGAAAAATGTTGCATTTACTTCACAGAAGTAAAACGCCAATATTTTCCCCCATTGCCATGGGAACCTTATGAAGTGACATAATTATTAATTAATAATTTAATTAATAATTTTAATTTAAAATAATTTACGTTGCAGTAAGAGATTGCACTTTGTGCATTTGAAGCGCTTAATTTAACAGAAAATGTCTGTTTTGTATAGCTACCTCTGTAAAACAGGAAGCACACATTTTTTTTTATATATATTTTATTTATACATTTTTACAGAAGTTGCTGAATATTCCTTTTGTAAAGCTACAGAACTTGTTTGACTCAATGTTTTGTAAGTTTGAGCCATGTGTTAATTAAGGTCTGAAATAAAACAGAATGAGAACAAATATTCTGTGATTTAGTATGCTTGCTTATCATAGGAAGTAATAAGAAATGACTCTTTACATTAAGGTAGTAGCCTAGGCTAGGGAATCACTTTTTTTTTCTCTTTTTCATCAAACCGCAGTTTTTGCAAGTTCCGACAATTTCATCGCATAAAATTGCAAAAATATTCCGCATATTCCATTGCATTTTTTAAGAAAAGTGCCGCAAAATCAAGGATTTTTGCCCTCAACAATCACAAAAAAAATCCGCTTTTTTCTGGAGGGACTTTGATGGATCCGCCGAATCGACGATCTCGGGTAACCAGTTTTATTTGTTTTGATGTTAAATATGTCAAATGTATCTTAGAAATGTCTTGGAAGAGGGCAATCGGATTATTTTACATATAAATTACCTAGACTGTCAACCACATTGTTCACATTACGTGCCATGCCCATTGTGAGATTTTTTTTAGATAAAAAAAATAAAAATGCGTGATTGATTATAACCAAGAGCGTTTATGCCAAGAGCAAAGAGAAAGAAATCGAAGAGAAGAGCACTTGGCCATGCACGAACGCACGGGACACAGTCTAAGCACATACACGCTTATTTTAAACAAAGAGATGAGATTCGCGATTGCACTGAACACGTTTTAAGTGCAGGCATACTCTCTGAGCGAGCCCAGAGAAAATTCTTAGGGCCGTTTCATAGTCAACGCATCTGTACGCATACGCGTCCCCAAGGCTACACATCGTTACGCTTCAGCCGCCATTATGCGTCGGAGCGTAGCCAAATATGTCGTCCTAGTTTTTGATACGCGACGCGCCGATGCACGCAATACTATGCATTGTCGGTGGGGGCAACATTGCATGTATTGTACATTAATTCAAGTATATTGAAGAAGAAGGTTTGAATACAATGGCGGGCGAAGAGGAAAAATTATGCGAGCTTATACGTATAACATACCAACGCCTATCTCTGCGCTGCCTTTGTTGCCGCCGATGTAAAATCAGCAATAGAATGCACTCCTCTCAGTTGCCATTGTGATCTGAATATCACGCGACCCGACTCTACTAATATCACCCGACTCGACTACCCCCTGTTGCATGAGCGGAGTATTGCATACACGCATCGCCCGTGACGCTTGCGTCCACTGTTTAGACTATGAAAGGGAGCACGTCGCTCGCATTGCTTGCTCGCGTTGCTCGCGTTGACTATGTAAGGGCCCTTACAAGAGCAACGTGTATCTGAGAGCTCGCGCGAGCAGAAAGATTCCCGCTCCGCACATTATATTCCGCGCTTGAGGAGAGAGATTCGCGCTCGCGCATTATATTAATACTTTTGCGCTACAATAATGCGCTCTCGACATTTGACAGGGAAATAACACCATATTCTGTGTGTGTGTGTGTGTGTGTGAATGAATGAATGGCAGAGACGTGCGGGTTTGTTTACTACATAGACTGAAGCGCATGACGCTTGCAGTAATTTCAGCATCTGCCGTCTCAATGAGGACATTAATACATAAACAACATCACCAGAACTGTTCTGAATCACTTCACAAGCAATTTACCGTTTCATTTGAGTAAAACCAGTGTCAATTTAAAGGTATTCACGGCAAACCAGGGTTGCCCACACATTGATTTATTACAATATCAAAACTGACCGCCACAAATAGATTTTCCAAAAGGCTTTGAGTTCATTGAATAAACATGAGCACTGCACGTTTCAAAATCAAAAACCGATGCGGGTGTTTTTATATCACTGTATTTCAGAAGGAAACCGACTGTATTTAGAAAATTTTCGATTTCATTTTCATTTCATTTTGCATGTAGTGCTTGATAAGGCAACGCGTTTGTGAGCTCAGCGCTGCTTTTGCAGCCGTTACCGGAGAATCCTGTATCTCACCCGCTCTAAAATGCGCCTCCTGCTGGCAGAAAAGTGAATTTACATATATATGTATAGTATAAGGCTGTGGGAAACACTGCAACCCGTCAAAATAAAAGTTAATTTTTTACATAAAGGCATTCTGCTAGAAATATTACTATTATTAAGTAGAATGTATGTGATACTGCTACTACTGTTGAAAAAAAATAAATAAAACTTTAATAAATCACACAATATTTCTTCCATGTTTTTAATTTTAATAGCAAATCCCCTTTATTTAACAAAAAATAAACATGTGTTTTAATTTCATTAATTAAAAGACAAATTAAATTTGGGAAACTTGTTTACTGTTTTTCATAATTATATTAATAATAGAAAAACTAAAAACAAAATTAAAAAAGAATAAAAAAAATCACATTTTTTTTTTTTATAGATAAAAAAAGTTTTCTTCTTTTTTGTTTTTTTTAGCATATTTTTGTGTTTTGCTTTGGTACCGAAATTAGTGGGTACCGAGAACCGTGGATTTTCACTGGTATCAGTACCAAATACTGAAATTTTGGTACCGTGACAACACTATTGTGTGTACCAGAATGTATATAGTGTTTTATGCCAGTTGATGCTCATCTCTTTATTTGTTTTGTCAGCAAGTACAATATGGGTAATTTTGTGTACAAAAAGAATGCAATGATGTTATATGCAAGTTGGGATGCATTTCTTGGTTATTTTGTAAAAATTCAATGATTCTTTTACCCACTCATAATGCAAAAGTTGAGGGAAACTAAACAATTGTTGGTGTCTGTCTGTTTAAAATATCTGTGTTCCCCTTTTTCAGAGAGACTACTCACAGTGTACTTACATCAGAAAGTACTGGAAGATATAAAGAACTTACATGGGTTAGGGTTAGGTTCAGGGGAAGGATCAGAGATAGTATGTAGTTATTACCCAGTTATTGTAATTACTAAAAAGTACATAGTATATACATTTATTTTATCTGTTTATTATATCATTCATTCGATGAGAATCAGAAGCAATGAAGCTTATGACAGCAAATATTACACAAACCATATATTTTCTGAATCTTTGTATAAAATGAGATGTCAAACTTCAAAACGCATAATGCCATAACACCCCCCACTTTGGAAGGTGTTAGTAAATGATGACCAAATGATGTAAATGTGATTATTTTGCTCTAAAACATCAATCGCTGGAGGTGAAAAATGGAATCCATGTGACTTAAGATTGAATATCAGCTTTTTGAAACTCACTTACAGTAGAAGGTGATCGCATAAAAAATTTCTTACAAATGTATTCTAATGCAAACTTTAGCAATACTCAGCATTAGTGTCTGGTCACTGAGAACAGATAGCACCATCTACAGACGAGGATGTGTACAACACATCTACAGTGTTTTCTAACAGTGGGCAACCTCTTTCGAGGATTTCCTAAAACTTCACCTATCTAGAGATATACAGTAATAAAGAGATACACATTAAAGTATCTTTCTTTCCTCATACATCGCATTAAACCAGAAATAAACTGTAGGATTGTTACAAACTATTGATAATATAAATCATGAAACCAGAAATATTCATATGTAGATAGCAACTCAAAACAGACCCCAAAACCTGTACTGTTTTATTTCCCATTCTCAGTATTCATATTCACCACTTCTTTCCCTTCTGTCCTTATATTCCCTAAATATATAATTCTTTCATGAATGTTGAAAAACATGGAAGATATGAGAGAAATGCTTATGTTGGATGTCAAACTTTATTAGGTTATTTCAATAAAGATACAGTAGAACAAAATCCACTCAGATATAAGAGCAGCTAGAAACTTTAATACAATCAGTTACAGATTGTCCAGAGTTTAACCAGAAAACACTGATTGAAAATAACATAATTCGTCTTTCAGTCCTCCAGTGAAGAGATACTAAACTACATTATTGCGATATAACTTTAAATACCAGAAATACACAGGTTAAAATGTAGCCTATTTGTGAGTGCAGCACAAGTGTAATGAAAATGTGTAATGTACAATATACTGTAGGAAAGACTGAAAAAAAAAAACATTTCTGTTTTCAAACTGTTATAAGCTCGATTACAGTAAACACTGTTACTTCAAGAAGGTTTTAAGAAGATTACTGATAATAACAGCATCAAAATATGGTATTATATGAGTTTCTGAGGAGCATCAGTATCTCCATCTGAGCAGTAATACTGTGAGGAGAGTTTTAATGTGGATCTGCTGAAGTTTGACTGCTAGAGTCTCATAATCAGACGATCTGGACTGAAGATCGAGAGCCGTGTAGGTGTCATCAGGAGCTCTGGAGTCACCAGACTGTGAGAGACAGATGAACAGAACAGTCTGTGTTTATATGGATGCTGCTGAATGTGAGAGTAAAAAGTGTTTGAGATATTTACTGACTCTGATCGTGCTGTAAATGTCAGCAGATGTTCTGGACACTGGATCCAGAGCTGTGTATGTATCATCACTGGAGTCAGCCGTCTACAGAGAAAGATTGTCTTTTATTTATACAGCTCAGTGCAACAATATCATCAAATATTGCAGCTGAAGATGGAGGTGTGTGTTTGCCTGCTTTTTGATTCAAATCTTCAGTTCCACATTCTCTCTGCCTCTTCCTACTGAAAACAGGAGAAGACTATTAAAATGTGTTAAAACACATCAAATAAATGATAAAATACTAAAAGGCAAGAAAAAGTCAATATTGTCTAGAAAATAAGATAAAGTTTTGCAGATATTTTTAAATTTACTAAAAAAAAATAAATTTAGTGTCCAGACGAACTTCACTAACCTTATGACACGTCCTGATAATGATGATGATTACGATGATGAGATCAATCCTGCCACAACTCCCAGTAAACTGTTTTGTAGAGCAGCTCTCTGAGTCCCTGAAACAAGATGTTCATGAAGATTATTTCACCACTAAGAGAGATAAAACTGAAAGAGTGTTTACAGAAAATACCTTTAACAGTGACTGAAACAGATGCTGCATCTCTGAGATCCATGTTTTTATTCTGAGCCTCACACTAGAATAAAAGCGTCCACTGTGACTGGAGTTAAAGCTGGAGATACTGAACTCTGTCCAGATCCACAGCTGAGCTTTGATTCTCCTAAAACCATCTGAAGATCAGAGCAGGAGGTTTTGAATCACTGCTGCAGTTCAGAGTCAACTGATCTCTCCCTCCCACTATGTCAGCAGATGAATTAAGGTCCCCCACAACATTTCCTTGGGCATCTAAAAAGAAATGAAATTCTCATCAACAATATAAAACCTGGAACTAGAGGATCTGTTCTCAGTGTCTGTTCAACTTACACATCACATTCAGTATCACTACATCAAGTATCTCAACTCCATTTTATTTCTGCTCTCTGCACGTGTATTCTCCCTGTGGTGGCAGAGCTGTTGTTTGAGACGCTGTAGATCTTCTAGATCCAGGCTACTGTCCACGCTTAAACAGGTGAAATCTCCATGCGGGTTTGAAATCCAACTGCTGCAGCTCAGAGTCACTGAATCTCCCCTCCACTAGTTACACCAGATAAGTAGGACCACCACCAAGAACATTTTCTTGGAGCATCTAAAATAGCAATGACATGTGTCTCGACAATAATAAAAACACTGGAACTAGAGGATCTGTTCTCAGTTCTTGCGCCAGTGTTCACTTACACATCACTTTAGTATCATACATCAGAGTATTGCTCTCCATATGTTATTTCTGTCTGCACGTGTATTCCTCCACTGTGATCTAGGGAGCTGTGTATCCGTTGAGATGCAATGAGATTTTCTTTGAGATCCAGCATACTGTCCTCCTTAAAACCAGGTGAATCTCCAGGAGGTGTTTGAATCATTGCTGCAGGCAAGTCCCCTGAACCCTCCTTCCACTATTTCACAGATGAATTAAGGCCACCCACAACATTTCGTGGGAGCATCTATCATAGAAATGAATTGTCGTCGACTATAAAAACACGTGGCACTATGAGGATCTGTTCTCAGTTCTTGTTCACTACACATCACATTCAGTATCACTACATCAAGTATCTCCTCCTGTTTATTTCTGGATCTGCACTTGTATTCTCCACTGGTTGGGGATCAGCGCTGAATCCTTGGAGATGCCATAGATTCTTTGAGATCCAGCATACTGTCCTCCTTTTTTTAACCATGTGAAATCTCCAGGAGTGGTTTGAATATCAACTGCGGCAGCTCAGAGTCACTGAGTCTCCCTCCACTATTACACCAGATGTACTGATGGACACATGCGACGCTCTGAAGAGAATGATATCTAGATTCATAGTATAATTAAAATGATGAGAGAATACTTATGCTATGTTATGCTCATTACCTTACCCTTTATCATTTTAAACAATTACTGAAGTGTTGTAGAAAATCAAAAGAAATTTGAGTGATGAAATCAGAAAGGGGTGAAAATTAGTTAACACCAAATGTGTTTTGTTTGTTTGTTTGTTTGTTCTTTGGTTGATGCTGTCAGTTTATCTCTTGGAGCCAAGCAGATTTAGTTTCCAGAATTAAACCACTGGAGGGTGCTTGCGAGATGCTTTGAATGGTTTCGTCTCAAGCCTTCATGAACATCTATTCTGACGTCTATTTTGCGCAACATGCAGTGATATGGTTATCACTAGGTCAGTCATTAAAATTTTCGAGAGTGAATCCTGCATTTAGATGTGGATGTCATTCGAAAAACTTTGCATGCATGCACGCGGACTGCTTGTCCTCTTCGCAGCATGAAATATAAAAAACTTACGGTATGCTTTAGCTTAGCTTTTAGATTAAGCATGTTTAATAATATAGCTAGCTAGGTAGACATACCTGATGCCATCAAAGCAAGTGTAACTGCTGCATTCATGCTCTCCTCGGATGCTCTCATTTCCAGAGTTTGTACCACTGAATGTGAACACAACATGGACACTAATATTACTACAAATACGCTTTTGGATTTCTATTATTAGAGCTTCCGACTTGGGTTTGTTTCACGAGAATTTTCTCAAGTCAGGAACTGATTCTATCTGATTATTCCTGACATCACATGAAGCAATCTAATTTTTAAAGCAATCAGGTGTGGTGATTATCTTCTTGCATCTGTTTTGGAGCACCGAGGGCCAAATATTTGAATCGACCGCTCGGCATTTACGTGGTACTAAAAAGCAGACGATATCTTCATTGTGATTCGGTCATACGGTCATAAAGGTACCGAGCCAGAGACTTCATCTGCCTCCTCCTCATCACTGTATCCTAGTTGGGACCTGTCTAGTGTCTAAGTCCTGTTCACAGCAAGGACAATATGTCCACTAGTTGTGGATGTGCTAATCGAGTTATGGTGTTAGTCAAGTTATTGGTTGAATGGCTTTAGGACCCTTCAAGTCCATCGTTTTTAAATTGCTCCATGGGCCAACTATACAACCCTTGTCACTTAAGACCGCCCGGCTGCTAGCTTCACAACAGCAGCATGTGTTGATTGGCAAGGCTGTTTGGTTAGCGCTTCCTGTTTGTAGTTTGGGGGCCAACAAACCCAAGCTTAGCTATGTATCTAAGGTGCTCTCTACTCCGTTCAGAGCACAGTTCATCGATCTGGTTGGCTCTTCCTCGTGCCTTTGAGACAAGCAGTGAACTTACTTTGGCCTGGTCCAGGCCCTCAGGACTGTGGTGCCCTCAAGCTAATTTTGGCAGTCAGAGCAGCTCTTTGTGTGTTTTTAAAGGCCGCTCTAATGGGCTGCTTCCGGAATACAAAGGCAGAATTACCCCACTGGATAGTTGATGTCAATATCCCTGGCTTATGACTAAATGGGTTCTGAGTGCTCCATTGGAGGTGAAGCCCCACTCCACTTGGGGGGATGAACTCCTCCTGTGCTGGTCCAGCAAGAGTTTTTCATTGGGCATATATGCTAGGTTTTTATAACTTAGGCTTCCCTGCCCTTCAGGCACCCCGGATTCTTGACCAACAGCCAATTGACCTATGGGGTGGCTCCTCCCGCGGGTCACAGATGGTGTAGCGATAAAGAGTATCAAGTTTGCACAGGGACCGGAGCATGAGACATCTTTGAGTTTCAGTACCATAGAGAAAATTTAAATATCCGAGGCATTTCATAGGTTTGATGATGTTTATTGCAGTAAAATGGCAAAAGCGATGTGCCTGGGGTTTCTTCTAACAACTGATTCCATGTATCCTGAGAGGGATAGGGCAATGGAATTAACTCATTTTATTCCATTTTTACTAAGCCCAAATAAGGCGAGCATGAAATCCTGAAGCATTTAACCCCAATCAATAGCTGACTAAAACATTAATTTTCTGGTGCATACACTCATTACGTACAATTTTCATCTGCTCAACAGAAACGTTTTATGTCCATCTTGTGCCGCAAGGTATCTCTGGCTAAAACTACTAATGTTTTCTAAGTTAGTGAGTTCTCACGTCATTACTGTAGGTGCAAAACCACTAAACAAAGGTCTACATTTCAGTGCCTCTCCATATTAAAGCTGTTCATTCTGGTTAAAACGCTGTTTGTTTGTTCCAGTTATCAATTGTAGTAGGGTGGCAGGGCTTACCAATGTTTAAATGGTCTTGCACCCCTAGTAATGGTCTTGAATGAGTTTTCCGGCTGGTGGCCAAGCCTCTCTAGTTAGCCTATGTTTCTAGGGCCCTCATGGTAGCGCCCTAGAGCTGAGCTCACAGAATGGCTTCTGTTCTTCATTTATAGCACACCGCTATAGTATATCATTTTCCCAAGTATCATAAATGCAATGTGAGAGACCATTTCGATAGGGATCGCTCCAGTTACTAACAATACTTTGGCACCCTGAGATAATGATAATGATAAAAATAAATCTCTGATCTACATCCTGTCTATACTTTATGATTTGTGTGCAGAACCCAGCACTGGACAAAAACTCTGGCATTTTCAGCATGAAATCCAACTTAAATGCCTCTGATTGGCCACTGAGTTCAAGAAATCAACAGATAAATCTGATCGGCTACATTGCTCAACGCTGCAAACATGTTAAAAACAGACCTTTGATGCTCTGCATAGGACAAATGACGCTCTGTATTTTTTTCAAATACAGACGAGGTATCTCTACTTTTAAAAACAGAGGCAAACTAGATGTATAGCATAGTTTGTCACTCGATAGTTCAGCTGTCACTGGACATCGCACGTGTCCACATCCAGTTCACCAGACCGACGTCAAGTACAAGTACACAACTTTTGTCCAATAAAGTCCCCGTCCGACACATTGAGAAAAAAAACTACCTTACAACACTTACCCCGATCAACAAATAGTGAAAATCAATACTATATCTTATAAAGAGGGTCCCTCTAACAACCGATTCAGCATTCTTGATTCATGCATTTATTTTTACAAATTCTTACACATTAATGAATGAATCAAAAAAAACAAAAAAACCGAATGAATGATGCCATTTATTAGCACTTTATTGGGTGTTGCTGTACACCCAAAGTGCTTTACAATCATATGTGTGTGGGGGTCTCTCCTCACAAGCACCACCAGTGAATACAGCATCCACTGGATGATGCGTCCAGCAACCACAGCACACGGCGCCAGTGCGTCCACCACACACTAGCCTACAGGTGAAAGTGAGAGAGAATACTAGAAGACCACTCAAGGATGGATTATTAGGAGGGCCTGACTGACAAGGGGCCTGGGCGTCAATTTGGCCAGGACACCGGGGATCAGCCCTACTTCTTTATGAAAAGTGATTTTTAGTGACAACCAGAGGGTAGACCTCGGTTTCACATCTCATCAAAGGACGGTGTATTTGACAGTTAGTGGTCCCATCCTATACACGGGGCATTAGGACCCCAACAGACGGCAGGGTGAGCACCCCCGCTGGCCTCACTAAACACCTCTTACAACAGCTACCCTAGTTTCCAGGCCTCTCCCATCCAGGTACTGACTGCGCTCAACCCTGCTTAGCTTCAGTGTGCGCAGTCGTGGGAGTATGGCTGTGGCGTGTGTATCAATAAGAGTGATTGTACCATGTCCAATAAAACAAAGATGTCTGTGGGGGCAGGTTTGTGGTGATGTTTTCATTAGTGGGAAGCCCAAAATTTATACTATACAAATGCTTCCTTTTGATAATATTCGAACCTGAAAAATGCTATGATATAATATTTTCACTCTAATGTAGGACAATGAATTTACAGATTTCTACTCACATATTACATTAAAAATAAAACAGGTGGAGGAGATATCAGATGTTCATAATCCCTGTGAAATCAGCACAAGATGGATAGTTTCCTGCATCATGAACGGACTGACTGACTATTGCAGCTGAAGCTGATTCTATTTCATGGTTTCCTGTAGTTTAATCTCTGTGTGTTCTGTGTAACCAGATTGCAATGTGGTTTTTTGAGAGCAGAGAGCAGCTGCTGTTACAATGTCAGGAGTGACTTGAAGTCTCCCTCTTTTACACTCTGCTGTGTCTCCACATGCAGATTTGCTGACGCAGTTAAACACACAACAACAATGATGCGACATCACCTCGTTCAGTCTATATTACATCATCATTGGTTTTGAACAACGTAACGCATTGTAAGTTACATAAATTGGCTTCATTTTCTTTTGTACCTGTTGACCATCTTAAGCTGAGCTCAAGGGATGTCGCTGTTAAAAGTCCAGTGATCTTCATTCAATGGCATTCTCTGCAGTTAGATGTGTTCATCAGCCTTCTGTTCAACATTCAACAAAGTGATTCTGTAAGTGTTTCTATTTCACTGAAAACCTCTTCCTCTATATTCCTGGTTTATAAAACACAGCGCTCAGTGTTGGTTTTAGACATCAGTTCCGGAGAAATTTCGTCCAATTGGAGCTGGGGTAATGGTAAAAGGATGGCGTCGTAAGAACGAGGAAGATACGGACAGCATTGTTAGGAATGAAAACACGGGGTGTCGATGATGTAGCACACAAGGTCGGTGAGGAGGGGGGGGAGAGAGGGGAAAAAGAGGAGAAAAGAGGGACAAGGGAGAGAGGGAGGAAAAGGGTATCTGATTGAATAAGTACATAATGTCTCCTAATGTCTTATGCCAAGAAATAAGTAAATGTCGACTCTAGGGGGGGAAAAAAAAAGCTCTCTCGGGCCCACCCATATGTAACCAAGTTTATTTCTTCCTTAAAGATTTGGAGATATTTAGCATTACATCATTTGCTGGCTAATGAATCCTCTGCAGTGATATCTCATGGCGACTCTTAAACTATGAACACACTCACCTGCAGTGATGATCACTAAGGTTCAGAAGAGACATCGTGAGAGATGTCAGCATAGTGAATTCTGAAAATTATGACATGAGATAAAGCTTTATCTGCATACGAAAGTACCATTTATTATTTTAAATGGGCTCTGTGAACCAACAATTACCAAAGACCTTTTGCATATGCCTCAGTCAACTCTGTCCTATCTTCATATACAGTAAATAGAAAAAAAAAAGGTAAAATGAATCTTACACTGTGTGTTGGAATGAATCTTTTTTTTCCACGTTGAAATATAAATCCAACAAGCTTAGCTTAACAAGAGCACACAGTGAATGTTTAACCGTTCCTCTTGTTTCTTAGTATTCCTCTCTCTCTTTCTCTCTCTCTCTCTCTCTCTCTCACACACACACACACACACACTTATTGAACTTCCCTGATCATTAGATATATGGACATAGGTGTGAGTTAGTAAGATAGCAGTCTTTCTGCTGAGATACTAAATGTCAGTGTCATGAATGTTTCAGTTGTTGTAAAAAGAAGCACATGTATGAATAAGATCCTGATTCCACCACTGTAAACTAAAGACACTTTGAAACAGCACTGAAAAAACTAATTGCATTGGTCATGTTGCATGGTCTTTTTTTCTCTCTTTACCTCTCTTATCGTATAATGATGATGATGATGTAAGAGTTCCAAGAAACATGTATGTTGAAACTCAGAAAAAGAAAAAAAAAACTTGTTTTGACCCTAATGACAATGATATTGAGAGATAACAAACCAAACCAAAAAATATTTTTAGCGGTAAGACCTTTAATTCAAAAACACAGATACTTCCCCATCAGCCCCCTGAAATACCATATATATATATATATATATATATATATATATATATATATATAAAGACAGATTTAAACCTTCAGTAATGATTTTCAAGTCCTCAAACAAATGACCAATTATTATGTTTTTTACCTGACTTAGACATGACTTTTCCCAATGCTTCTGTTTTTTACAAGCATAGTAATGCTTATCAGTTTAAGAAGAAAATCAACTATAAATGGAAATAAATGTTTCTCCACATTCCAGCTGTTGTTGTTGGGTTGCTAGTTTTCTAGTGGCCACACTGACTAATGCTGCTTTCCATTTGTACTCCAGAAGCTGGAAATTCCGAGTTCCCAGTACAAGAGCTGTTAACTAGAACACCCTCTCCCTTTTAGAATTTCGACTCAGAATCTGGAGGGGAATCGCAACAACTCCAACTCAGAATCCAATATGGCTGCTCAGTGTATCAACAGAAGAGAAACAGTAGTGAATATACTATTTATTAGCACTTATTTTTGTCTGCGTCTCAATAAACTATGTTACTGCTTTTTTTTGTAAGAAATTTAGGCACCTGCTACAAATGTAGAAAACCAAGGCCACTACAAACTTATAATGTGTAATGTGTGTTTAGTTCAGAATAAATGTAAACACTTAATAGATTTAATCCTTAACTAAAGGTGTGGCACCCGCCGGAGAACATAACACTTCTGTTCGTGCGCTTCTCATCTTTATCTTTCTGTTTTAGTGCTGCCTTTGCAGAGGTTGTGGAGCAGCATGCAACACCTTCAGTGTAAGAGCATTTAGCAGACTATCAACTTCATATAACAATTCCGCCCCTCCTAGATATCCACATAAATACAAAGTGTAACTGGAAAAAAAAAATCTGTCAATCACAACTTGAGAGATAAATATCCTTACGTTACAATACTTCTGGCGACATCCAACCACGCTCAACTTTAACAACTCTGCTTATAATATCAAAAAACATATCCTATTTTTTTCACGTAAGTAGTTGCCTTCAGGAGAAACTTAAAAACTCCATTTTATGTACCCCTTTACTTTCACAACAGTTGTTGTTTGAGCAGTACCTTGGAGCTTTGAGTCCGACTGCTGCACTTACTACAGGCCTGGAGGATCACTGGGGCACCCAATGAGAAGCACGCGTTTAAAGAGCTTCACTCGTATTTATTTTTTTACAGGATCAACAAAAGTTATTAAACTCATATAATAAACCAAACCAACATTCACCAAACACACACATATACTTTATTTTTATTGTTTACTCAAATCCTTTCTACACAGTTATAACACAGTATAAACTCTCCAGTCTCACAGTGAAATGGCCACAGATGACAAATGATAACAGCGGCATGACAGGGAAGTGTTAAACTGCTGAACTGTTAATGGAGTATCACATCTAAAATGAACCGCCGGCCTTCCTCTTTCTCTGTATTTGCACCCTCTTCTCAACAAGTCAATTCGACTTTAGAAATAAATGTCTAATAAAAGAGGTTTCAAACAACACACGCCGAGGCTCAAAACATGCATGCATCCTTTAAAGGCAAATAAAAGCATCACCCCACTATTGTTAAAAATTTTGTGAGAATATGTGAAACATGTTTGCTTTGAGAAAAAACCGAACAAATAATGGCAAGATTAGCTGATAGGATTTTGATATCATTACATAGTTAACTTAGGTCCTCACAAAAGCAGTTTATTCAGTGTAATGAAGCCTTTCTCCTTTCAGAAATCGATATTTTGCTTAGGCTTTCTTACAGCTTTTAGTTACCTTTCCGGTTTCTCACCAAATCATGTATTTAAAGTCACTGCACACGGTCCACCACACAGTTAACATACAAATTTAACAATTAAAATTGACCCTATACTTGTTTCTTAATGCCATCTTACTTGTGAACCATCCATTAGATCCCGTGGATCAAATAAAGCCTTGTTGGTAAGGCGGAATCACTTGTTAGTTGCAACTTCTATTTCATGCCTACTTCAATGGAGGAAAAGGGAGGAGCATGTTCAGTGGTCACATGCTACAATTCTTCATGCAACTTTAATGCTGCTGTAAATCACAGAGGAATCATCCGCACTTTCAGCATTTGATCTGTTAAATAAGAATGAAAAAGACAAATAAGATGAATCAGATTAATGTGGACCCATGAAACCTTGTTCCTCTAAACTACCTGTGTCTCATTTCTTAAGAAAAACTGGAGAGTTTATGTTTGTTCACATCTTCAACCTTATGACTCGTGACGCAGGACATCATGAAGTTGTCTCCACCCGGCAGAAACAGCTGGACGGTGATCTCTCACATCTCCATACTGACATCCGTCCTCCACGTCACGTTCCTGGTGTTTCTGTGGTGCTGGACGCTGGCGTACTGAACCTCGTCTTCATCTCCAGCTCTCTGCTGGTTTCTGGGTTTCTTGTGAGAGACACTGCCATACATTAAATCATTCGGTTCACCGGTTTTTGAAGCATGTGTGGTCATCTGATCCGTCACAGCTGTGCTGTTGTTTTCCTGAATAAACACACACAGTCCGGATAATCCCATTGTGATCACAATTATGTGAAAAATGCACTAAAATAGACGTTGTTCTAGACTTGCCTGTTTTGAAACATCACCTCGGACGCCGGAGTTTCCTGTTTTCCTACCAAAGAGAAGAAAAAAGGGTCAACAAAAATGTCCCTTCTAGTGAACTTCACAAACAATTACAAAGAAACAGCAAGTAACATATTGACTTAAAAGTATATAAAATAATTTTTCTTGTAAAACGTACTGGAATACTTTTTTATTTTCAACTACGAAAAATATGATCACACTAGTCAACAGCTACTAAAACACTATAATATTTTAAAATATATATATATATATATATATATATATATATATATACATATATATATATATATATATATATGTTTATTTGTTTATAGATATGTGTTGAATATTAATTTCTTAATTTAAAAAAATGGATTACTGTTCAAAACTTTTGGGGTCAAATTTCTATTTCAAATAAATGTTGTTCTTTTGAATTTCCTAATCATCTAAGAATCCTGAAAAGAAAATGGAAAAGCTGCTTTAGTTCTTAAATTCTTTCCCTAACTTGGTGTTTCCAGCTTAAAATGACTGGTCTTCTAAAAATTGCTTGCAATTTTCTCATATCATCACTAAATCTTGCATTCAATATTTTTTGTCAAAAATTTTACAAAAAAAAAAAAAAAAAACCCGAAAATACCAAATATAGCCAGGGAAAAAAAAAAAAAAAGTTGTTAGACCCTGTGTTAGCAGAAGGTTTAGTCCAATGTGATTCCAAGAGTGCGTAAGAACATGTGCAGAATGTTCTGTGTTTTTCTGGCCACCTGAGTGAAGAGAAAACATCATTTACTGAATGCTCATAAACCGAGTTTCATTAATAGCTACAGTTCAATTAATTTAAAACCCTGCAGATATTACAGACAACAGACTCTGATCTCTGAATCCAGGTTATTCTGAGCCTCCAATAGAAGCGTCCACTGTGACTGGATTTAAAGCTGGAGATGCTGAAACTCTGTCCAGATCCCCAGCTGAAGCTTTGATTCTCCTTAAACCATCTGAAAGATCAGACAGGAGGGTTTTGAATCACTGCTGTCAGCTCAGAGTCACTGAAGCTCCCTCCACTATTGACCACCAGATGGACTGATGGATACTGAGACGCTCTTTGGAGGATCTGAAATATATAAAATTACTCCTCACAGTTCTTCATTTGATCAGTTTGGACTGAATTTAAGCTAATATGAAGATCAAGTCGTGATGTACATCTGACGCTGAGCAGTGAACGTCAGGAGACGACAGATGTTTCTGATCTCTCACTGCACAGCTGTAAGTTATCCCGTATCATCAACTGCTGACTCGACGGGGCCGCCAAAAAGCACCAGCTGATCTGAAGACGATCCTTTCTGAATAAACGCTTGCCCATTTTATACCAGGTGAAGTTTGTTTTTACCTGAGAGCGTCACAGGTGGTCTTGACAAAATAAAACAGGTGATTCTCCCTCCAGTATCTCTGCAGAAAATCTCCACCTCTGAGCTCTGAAATCACAGAGAACCAAACATATATAATTGGTTGTAACAAATATATTATATATATTATTATATAATATATATATACATATAGTATATATATATTTATATAATATATAAAATAATACACACACACCATGAAACGAACAGGGTACAACTGAAGAGTGAAATAGTTTTTGTCTGTATACCTATCAACGAGTTGAAGCACAATCCCATTAAAAACCCCAGAAATCTTTGTTTTTTTTACTCCTGTCAGGATTCTGAGGCAGTCCATTTCCTTCATCCCCATGTGTCACATTACTGAGACTGCGAAAGAACATTCCTTCTTTTTTTTAAAAAATTTTTTTGTCCTTGGAAGAACTGAACTCTGTCCTCTGTAATCTGAATGATTCATCAGATTGATACTCGTTTCTGTAGATGGGTTTTACAAGTCCGAATTTCTGCTTTCACTGTGACATCACTTGGGTGTTTGTAAGTGCCTGATAAATGTATTTGTTGAACCCTTTACGAGCAACATTTTTTCATATTGGAGGTACTTAACCCGCCCCATTTTCTGGCTGCAGATCACTGGAACATATAAAATAGGAAAATACAAATTTTAAATGTATTTTATTATGTGGTATTGTTTTTACTTTTTATCACAACACAGATGCAAGTTTAAAAGTAAGATGTGCTCAGCCTTACACATCACTCTACTGGAGTTCTTCATTAAAACATTTATTTACTACTCATCTGTTACTTACCCATGTACCGCCAGAAGACCAAAAAGGACAAGAATCAAGAAAATAAAAGTTGACTTGATAATGCTTCAGCCTCTCTAGATTCCAAATTGTCTAACATGCCCGCTCTTATGGGATAACATAAACCTTTACAACACAAAATGGCACACTAACCAGTATTTCCATCAAGTTGTTAATTGATTCTTAACTAGCATTTACTGAAGGGGTTTGTGCTAGTATTGCAGAATGAAAAACTTACAGGATGCCGAGAACCCATTCCCACCATAACCCATTAAACTTTCATTAAACACAGAATACAGGCACCCCATACTGAACGACAGATAGGGTTTCTTCAACTTCGAATAAGATTAGGTTCAGACCACCAGAATCCCAAGCAGATAAATCGAAGAAAAAAGACAGAACATTCTGGAAGACATTACGAAGCTTGTTACATTTATGGCATAAATGTACTGCAGACTGAAGTGTATTTGCATATTTAAATATAATATTTATAACCTAACTATACCGAAACTGTAGAAAAACATGTATTTGTACTGATATATATATATATATATATATATATATATATTTTTATATGATATATATATATATATATAATATATATATATATATATTTTCTCCTACCTTGCTTGAATCTGCAGGTTTGAGTGTCATGTGGAAATGACAGTTTGCTGTATGCAAGTTCACTGAAAACTACTCAAGTCAATGGACTTCACATGTCACTGGCGAAATAGCTCTCCTTCCTCTTTTTCTTTCTTTTAACGGTTATGCTGTTGCTGAAGACCTTTTTTTAAAAAAAAAGGAAATTTTAAAATTTTTTTTTTTTTTTTTTTTTGGGGAAAAGGGGGGGGGGGGGGTTTTTTAAAAGTTTTTTTTTTTTGGTTTTTCTAACTAAGGGATTTGAAATTTAAAATTTTTTAAAAAAACCTAACTTCCGTTTAAAAAAATTATTTACAAAAATTTTTTAAAATAAAAAAAAAATTTTTAAAAATTTAAAAATTTTTTATATAATTAAATAATTATATATTTTTAAACTTTAACCCTTTGGGGCAGGGGGGGAAATCAGGTTTTTAAAATTACAAAAAAAGCTAATTTCTTTGATTCAAAAAATCCCGGAAACCTTCCCTTTTTTTTTTCTTTTTGGGGGTTTACCGGGGAAAAAACCTTGAAAAAAAGGCCCTCCCCAGGGGAAAATTTTTAAATTGTTGATTTTCCCAAAACACAACAAAATTAAAAAAAGGGTATTTAAAATACAGAAAACAAAATGTTTAAATTTTTTAATTTTGATTTTTCCTATTTAAAAAAAATAAAAAAATAAAATTGTTAGAACAGTTTTAAATGAAAAAAAAAAAATAAAAATTAAAAAAAAATTTAATTTTATAATAAATTCCAATTTTTAAAAAAAAGGGTTGAGGTGAAAACTTTTCGGGGGAAAATTTTTTTCTCTAAGAAGGTTTTAACAGGGGTTTAAATACCCTCCCTTTTTTTTTTTAAAGATGCGAAAAAACCAGAAGGGGGGGGGACGCAGACCCCCAACGGCCCTAACTCCCATCACCCCCACGCAATCACAAATGCGGAAGAGCCCCATGTGTAGAAAAGGGGTGTAAAAATTATTTTTTTCCCTATTGAACAGGGGGTTTAAACCCAAAAAAAATTTAAAATTTGAAGAACCCAAAAAAAACCCAAGTTTTTATTTTTCTTTCAATAAAGGGCCGTTTCTGAAAAGGGGAAATTGGTGTTTTTTTGGGGTGGGTTTGGTTTTTCCTGCTGGGAAACCCCCCCCTTCCCAGCCCCGGCCTTATTTAAAACAAGTGCAAAAAAAAATTACTTTTTAAAAGGGTAACCCCAAAGGGGCCCTAAATACGTCCAACCTCGGTTTTTCTGGGGCAGCTCCCCGGCCAAAAACCGGGAAAATTAAAAAAGTTTTAAAATCCCCTTAGGTTGAGTAAAACAGTTTTTTTTTTAAAAATTTTTTTAAAAAAAATTTTTTAGTACTTTGGTTTAAAATTTTTTTTACCCCAAAAAACCTTAAACAAACAAGTTAAAAAAGAAAAAGTTTAGGCCCTTTTAAAAAAAGGCCCCCTATCGGGAATTTTGAATTTTCCTTGGGCCCCCGGTTGAATTTGGAAATAAAAATTTTCAAAATTTTAATAAAAAAATTTTTTGCCCTATTTACCAAAATCTCTGGGAAAAAGTAGATTTTTCAAACACTTTTTTCTTGGGTTTTTTTAAAAAAGGTTTTTAAAAAAAACAAAAAATATTTTTTACAAAAATTTTGAAGTTTTTTTAAAAGAAACCCTAATTAAATTTTTTTTGAATAATTTTTTGGGGACTGGGATCGGGGGGGCAAAAAAAAAATTTTTTGGTGGAAAAGAAAATTTTTGGAAAACTTTTAAAAATTTAGTTACACCTATTGAAAAAAAAGAAATTTTTACAATGTATGGTGTATTTTTTCAAAATTTTTTAAAATTTTACATTTTTCCCCCCCCTTATCTCCCGATGCTACCAGGGACAAAAAAACCAAAAAAATTTGGAATAAAAATTTAAAGTGGGGTTTTTTTGGCATGTTTAAATTAAAAATTGGTATTTTTGACTTTTTAAATTTATATTTTTTTTTTTTAAGGCTTTCTTTTATTTTAATTAAGCCCTTTTTTTTTAAATAAGCAAAATGTTAAGGGAAAAAATTAAAAAGTTGTTACCCCCCATTTTTTTCCAAATTTAAACCCTGTTACTCGAAAAAATTTAAGAATTTTTTTGAAAAAACCGGGGGGGGGGCTGCCCCATAGACCCCCAGGAAAAAACAGTGTAAAGGCCCAAAAAAGGGTATAAAAATGGCATCAAAAATACTCCCCCCCCTCGACTCATTGGGTTAAAAAGGGGAAAAAACCCCTTTTTTGTCAAAGAAAAAAAAAAAACTTTATTCAAAAATTTCCCTTTTGTAAAACAGTCCCCTCTGTGTCTCTCCTTCCCTATACTGCGTATGCTCTTCGTATATCGCCCCACAAGGATGCCCCCTTTTCACTTCCTTGAAAGTTACAGTTTTAAAAGTGTCCTTTACAAAAGTGTTCCCTCCCATATAACCCCAAATTCCGTTGATGGCGATGGAGATTCGGGAAAGACTTTCCTACCTTTTTTGGCCTTTCACTGTTATTTACTTGGCGCTATGGGAAGTCCGGCCTCCCGGTTTTTATCCCAAAAAATCTTTAAATTGTTCTGAAGAAACAGAGCTTTTGGGGTTTTTAACGAATGGGGGGTTTGTGATTAATGAAAAATTTTCATTTTTTGGTGGGTATCCCCTTTAAAGTGGGGCAGTTTTTGGGGTTATATCAAAGCACATGAAAATAAAAAGAAAAAATTAAAAAAACGTTTGCATTCAACAAATAAAAACGTAAAAATTCACTGGGCTAAATCGAGGGAAAAAAAAGGATCCCAAATAAAATTTTGGGAACCCCTTGAGAATCAAAACCCTTTGAAAACGAAGAATTAATTTTTTGTTCTAAAAAGTTGGGAGGGAAAAGTTTCAGTTTGGGAGTTTTATTTTTTGCTCCCAGAATGTTTTTCTAAAGGCCGATAAATTCTATAAAAATTTCTAAAAAAATGTAGCGATAACATTGTTGAAATTATTCCCTAATTTCTTCTAAAGTTTTCAGCGGGTGTTTATTTTCAGAATGTTCTCTTAAAAGTATATTTTTCTAAAAACTTCTAAAAGTTTATGAAAAAATTGTTAAACGTTATTCATTTATTGAAGTTTTTATGGGGGTTTATTTTTTGTTTTACAGTGTTCTTCTGATTGTTTTTGGAAAAACCGGGGTTACGCCTAAAACAAAAAAAAAAAAACCCTCGGAAAAAAAAACCTAGGGGGGGGGGGGGGGGGGGCCCTTAAATATGTTTGTGGTTTTTTTTTTTTTTTTGTTTTTGTTTAACTTTTTTTTTAAAAAAAAAAACAAAAAAAAATTTTTTTTAAAATCGTTTCCCCACCCTTTTTTGCAGGGGGGGGGCTTTTGAGAGGCCAAAAAAAAAAACCCCTCTTTTGGGGTTGGGTTTTTTTTCACCCCAAAACCCCAGATAAAAAAAAACACAAACAACAAAAAGGGGGCGGGATAAAAAAAAATAAAAGGGGGGGGGTTTTTGCCTTGTGGGACGGGGAGGGGCCCCAATGGGGCGGTTTGGGGGGGGGGGGGGAAAAATAAAGAAAAAGAAAACGGTCTGTTGGGGAAGGGGTGGGGGCCAGTTTTTATTTTTTTTGGTGGGGAATTGGGGGGGGGGGGAAAAAAAATGATTTGAAAAAACACAGTTTTATTAAAAAAAAATTTTTTGTTTTTTGGGGGGGGGTTGGGAACTTTTCCAGTTTAAAAAAAGGGGGGGGGGGGGGGGAAACAATCTGTCACAAGCTCACTTTTAAAACAACATGGGAAAAAACAGGGGGGGGGGGGGCCTATCTAACGAAAATATAAAATTACCTGCCTTTATGCCTAATCATTTTTACAAATACATATTTTAAAATAAAACGAATAATATAAATAAATATGAAATATATAATATAATAATCTTAATAATGTTTAATATTACATTAGTTTGTGATGTTTTTACCTGTGTGTTATGTGTTGTGTCTCGCTCCTTATAATGTTCTGGGACTCTTGTTGAGCACAAGATCACTAGCAATCTCCTTCTCACAAGATGCTTCTGTTTCTCGCGTCTTCTCTGCGTTTCGTTTCTTCAAGGTAGCCTTGCCAAGAACCGGTCTCCACGAGAACACAAGTAGCTTACGGCTCTGTAAAAAAAAGGGAATTTAGACCACACTCGCTAACCTTCCCTAAATACTTCCCTCGGAGGGAATCCCCGATGGGCATTTTGTTTAATTCAAAGCTTTGTATGGGAAGGTAGTTTTACATGGCATACCCCGCAACCCCCCTCGGTTTTGTAAGAGCTACGCCCTGTCGCCAAATGGCAGCCCTATACTCCGGACATGTGTGGTACTTCCCTCAGGAGTCCACAACACTTTGGTGACGTCATGTAGTGCAGACCTATAGGTCCCTTGGCGCGAGTCCGCGAGGGGCGCATTGATAGGGTATGTTGTGGACAGACTCATCGTCACGGCGAAATTAACGGTCTGGGTTGTTTTTTGACAGAGCTGCAGGTTCGGGGGTATGCTGCTATTGTGTGTTGTTGTTAGTTTTTACCTTGTGTTTGCGAGATGGCTTGCCATGCAGAGAAATCTTTAGCGAAATCTCCTCCCATCCATTGTCTGATTGGCATTTCGCAAGGATTCCTGGGTAGTTAAAGTGTGCGGAGCCTGCATCTATGCGGGCTTCATGGAAGACCGCTTCAAGGGTACAAAGGGGGCGCTGCTGAGCACACTACAGAGCGCGTTAAAATGCTGAATTGGGCGGCCTACGGTCTCGTAGACCTCGGCAAGCACATGCAATTTAAGTCCACGAGACCGAAATTCCACATGAAGTGCGCCATTTGGGACAGGTCCCTAGTCTGCTTCATATGCACACTTCAGGCCGCTCCATAGACCACAACACGATTATGACATCATCGCAGATCACGTTTAATTTATCCCCACCCCAAACGTTTTTTATAACAGTCCAAGCATACATATATACATATAAAATGCTGCAACAAACAAATTTGTAAGTGGAAAAATGTAAACAATAAACCAACACCATAGCAGATTCTAAGTGATCAAGGGGCTTAGGACATTCTGATTCAACCCATTCCAAGCATTCTGCCAGCAGTGGGCACTCATGCAAAGTAATCAATAACGTACATCCGAGTAAACGAGACTGAGGGAAGTTGTCAAGTGAAGGGCATATAAATGGACTGGAACACAGCCTAGGTCAAAGGAATAAAAACTAAACAAGAGAACAGTATGCTAAAGAAACACAAAAGTCCATAATCGTGACAGTACTCTCCCCTCCCTGAAGGCGTGACAAAAGGAGTGAGGCAGTGGCAAAGGCCAGAAAGAGAGGCTAGCAGATGACCACAGCGGATCAGATGGAGGGAGGAGTCAGGGAGAAGACAGGAGGAGCCAGCAGGACCCAGACCGCAGCCAGGATGGCAGCCAGAGTTAAGGAGAGTGGAATTACTGTCATTTTCAAACAGCAAATCATTAAAAATGAAGGCCAACTGAAACTGTCAAATTAAATGAAGATGTCAAATTAAAACTGTACAATTAAATTAGAAAAAATAATCAATTCTCATTATTGAACAATGTTATCATATGCAGGATCCTGAGCTTTAGGGTCATCTGTGTTTTCACAGGATCTCTTCATATTCTGGAGAAGAAGTGAATATATTCATCACTAATAAGATCTGATGTTAAACATCCACATGATGAACAGCTACAGCAGAGCAACTCACATCCAGTGTGTCGTATTCAGAACATCTGGACTGGGGGTCAAGGGTCATGTAGGTGTCCTCAGGAGCCTCCAGCTGATGACACACAATGATGAGAGAATTAATTCTCCCTCCAGAACTGACAGACACAGATGAGAAGATACATGAGGAGATTTACACACCGTCTTACTGTGTCATGATCCTCTGGGGTTTTGATCTTCTGATGAAGTCACTCGTTTCCTGTGAGAGGAGAAGAAATGAACATGAACACAAACTGACTCTGAATCTTTCTAACAGTTCAGACACAGAATCTCCTTCACCTTCTGATCAAGAGCCAGATGAAAACCACCAGAATCACAGACATCAAAACAACAGCTGCAGAGATTCCCACCGCGACCGTGATCAGAGATGAGCTGCTTTCTCAGCCGTGCAGACGAGAGAAAGAAAAACTGTTACTCTTCAGACAATGAGCTGACTGAGATCAACAGAGATGATTCTCACCTTTAACAGTGACTGAAACAGACGCTGATCTCTGAGATCCATGTTGATTCATAGCCTCACAGTAGAAGCGTCCACTGTGACTGGAGTTAAAGCTGGAGATGATGAAACTCTGTCCAGATCCAACAGCTGAGCTTTGATTCTCCTTAAACCAGCTGAAGTTCAGAGCGGAGGGTTGGAATCACTGCTGCAGCTCAGAGTCACTGAATCTCCCTCCACTATTACACCAGATGGACTGATGGACACTGAGACGCTCTTTGGAGGATCTGAAAAATATAAAAAAATTACTTCTCACAGTCCTTCATTTTGATCAGTTTGGACTGAATTTAGCTAATATGAAGATCAAGTCTTGATGTACATCTGACGCTGAGAGTGACGGCAGGAGACGACAGATGTTTCTGATCTCTCACTGCACAGCTGTAGTTCCCCGTATCATCACTGCTGACCGACGGCAGCAACAGCTGATCCGAGACAATCCTTTCTGATAAACGCTTGCCATTTTTATACCAGGTGAAGTTTGTTTTACCTGAGAGGTCACAGGTGGTCTTACAAAATAAAACAGGTGATTCTCCCTCCATGATCTCTGCAGGAATCTCCACTCTGAGCTCTGAAATCACAGAGAAAATGTTTCATGTTTTATATGAAAGAACAGAGTAGAATCTGTGAGTGTAATATTAGTTTGTCTGTACCTGTCACTTTAAGCTCAGGCCCAGGAAAACCCAGAAATCTTTGTTTTTTTACTCCTGTCAGGATTCTGAGGCAGTAAATTCCTTCATCCCCATGTGTCACATTACTGAGACTGAGAAAGGACATTCCTTCTTTATTCTGGAAGAACTGAACTCTGTCTCTGTAATCTGAAAGATTCATCAGACTGATAGTCTTTTCTTTAGATGGGTTTACAGTCCAGAATTTCTCTGTCACTGTGAGATAATTTGGGTGTTTATAAGTGCTTGATAAATTTATTGTTGAACCCTTTAGAGCACATTTTTTCATATTGAAGTACTTAACCTCCCATTTCTGGCTGCAGATCACTGGAAAATATAAAACAGGAAAATACAGATTAAATGCATATTTATCTGTTAAAAGATACAGTATATTTGTGTTTTTATTTCCACTTTTTTTCTCTATAAGGGTAATCCACTTCAGCAGTACCCATATTGTCACTTTCTCTGAATGCTTGGATTGCCTTCATATATTGTTTGTTAAACACAGATACATTTACTTTAACAGTCTCATCTCCAGTCCAAAACAACTTTAAATAAGAATTTGTGACAGACTCACCAGGAATCATAAGCAGAGAAATCAGAGATTAAATACAAAGCATTCTGAAAGACATTAAGAAAATGATTAAAATGTCAAATATATAAGATTGAAGTGTATGGTTTCAGACAAATACATGCTGATCATTTATTAACATCAACAAAGCAATCAATCAGTTTATATTTGATGCAGAGGCAGACAAGACAGTGATGACGAAAGAGTATTTTTATTCAATAACAGGATGGATATGAGACACAAAAAACCTAGATTGAATATGAAATAAATGCAAACAAATTATTGTATAATTGAATAATCTATCTTCAATAATCTGAGTGTAACAAATCTCTGAGCATAGCATCTTAGATGCTAGATAAAAGAAAAGAAACAGAGGAGCAGAGGGAGCCCTTAAGCAGTCAGAGCAGAAGAGCACCCCTATAGAAACTTAGCACTCTTTATTTACTCTTATTATAAACTTTACACATATTGTCATCAATTAGCGTATGTCTAAATCAGTCACATTAAATGTCATAAACACTTTGTGACCAGTTTGATATGGCCAGCAGACTACACCAAACAGATAGCACCTGTGGTTTGACACCCTCTGAAAGAATATAGCAAGTATAAGCATTTCTCAGTTCTGCTGACCTTATTTGTGACGCTCTCAGCAGCAGTACTAAAGTACACTCAGTGCAGTACACTTCAAATTCTAAGAAAACACTTGAGTCAAGAGAAAACTCTTATTTTTCAAAGTGTAGTAAATTCTGCCATTGTGTAAGCACATTGTGCAAGACAGTAGCTAGCATGTGAGCCACAAAAACAAGTGTTATAACTCTTGACAACTTTTAATGATAAAGAATCATAATCAGATGATAAAGGAAAATACAATAAAATAAATTAATAAAAGAAATACACTCTGCTGCTCAAAGGAAAAAATATGACTAATAAGAAATAACTACTCAGCTGTCTTACCTTGCTTCACTGTAACCTGCAGGGCTCATATATTACAATACGAGCTGATCAGGCTGGACAGTGGGAAGCTTTGTCTCTAAAATGTTGTCATTTCCTGTCTGTATTTCCTCTGTATGAGTGAAAGATGCTCCTCCTCCAGTCACATGACACTAATGTAGATTCTACATAAACATGCGCTATGTGAACTTCTTGATGGACACACGAGCACCTTGTTTTTAAGACGCCGTGTAGGGATACAAGAAATCACAGATCATGCATAGAGAACATAACAGACTTTTTTCTAATGAGAGAACACTGAAATACTACTGAAACATACACTGATGAACATAACACTTCTGAATGTCGTTGTGATGCTTCCTCTTTTTTCTTTCTATTTTAGTGCTGCTTTTGCAAAAATGTGTGAGCATCATGCAACTCCTTCACGCAAAAATTTCCATTGGATGTATTAAGTAAATATTCATCCAACCTCAAATAACAAAACCACTCTAGAAATGCAACATAAATACAGAGTCAAATTGAAACTTACAAACAAATATATAAATAATGTACAACTTCATTCATTTTACAATGTACTCTTTATCATTCACGCATTTTACTTTGGGGCAAATATGTTTAGCTATACTGAGTTAAAGACGACAAAATAGAGATAAAGGACATGTAGATGAACTGAGAAGACTTACAGAAGTGTTTATGTCTGTAAATAGAAGCTGAAAATCCCATTTTACATGGAGCTTTGAACGTTAATCTAATCACAACTCGAGGATAAATAAACGTACGTGATAATAATGCCGGCTTCCCTTCACAACTTAAATTCTGTGAACTCTGCCTTGACACTTTTAATAAGAAGAGGTCGAGCCTCTTCACTTTTGTGTCCCTCCCCTTTATTACCATAACTTTCAGGACAGTTGTTCAGTAAACAAGCAGCACCACAGACAGCGGCCTTACTCCACACCTCTACAGTACACCTGATGCGACATCTGGAGGCAGGTAGATGTTTTTATTATATTTTTATTATATCATATATTTATTGTATCATAATCTGAAGATGAAAAATCAGAGTCTGTGTTCATTATACAATACATTATGCGAGTAACAATACATTATGCGAGTAATGTTTAATTCTAAACCAGAGAGAGTGGAAATCTTACTAATGCTATACGTGAATCTATAGGAGAAAATCAATAATTAAAAAAAGATTCATATCATGAATTAATCAGTTATCAATGTCTTCATATGCAGGATCCTGAGATTTAGGGTCGTCTGTGTTTTCACAGGATCTCTTCATATCCTGGAGAAGAAGTGAACATATTCATCACTAATAAGATCTGATGTTAAACATCCACATGATGAACAGCTACAGCAGAGCAACTCACATCAAGTGTGTCGTATTCAGAACATCTGGACTGGGGGTCAAGGGTCATGTAGGTGTCCTCAGGAGCCTCCAGCTGATGACACACAATGATGAGAGAATTAATTCTCCCTCCAGAACTGACAGACACAGATGAGAAGATACATGAGGAGATTTACACACCGTCTTACTGTGTCGTGATCCTCTGGGGTTTTGCTCTTCTGATGGAGTCGCTCGTTTCCTGTGAGAGGAGAAGAAATGAACATGAACACAAACTGACTCTGAATCATTATAAAGGTTGTTAAGGAGATTTAACCAGTCAGAGAGCACTTTATTGGTAACGTTGGGAAAGGACGATAGGTGGCGAGCTAGAAACTTCCTTATCCCTCCTGTCAGCAAACAGAGGGATCAGCTAACAAGGGTGTAGAAGCACCTATCCCTGACTGTAAGCCTAAAACTGACATTTCCTGATAAGTAATCTCTCAATTCTGATTGGTTGATTGGAATGATGTCCCTGGATCAACAAAGATGTTGATCCAGTAACATGTTGTACTTGGTCAAATCACGTTCACCATATATACATATATATATATATATATATATATATATATATATACACACACACACACACACACACACATTTTTGCGTTCTGCTCTTTTTATGTAGATTTAGAGTATTTTAGTTCATACATTAATACATAAATTTAGTCACCATGGATTTTGTACTGTTATTTGCCATAAATGCGATACATTCAATGCTGTAATATTGTGAGATGGTAGTGGCTGTTTGTAGCTGTGGTGGGGCTTATTTGGAGGAATATCCAGGGCTGTTGTTTACTCCCAGTCAGTCCCTGTATGATGATGTTTCAGCACTTTATAATAGACACAAAGAATTCGCCAAACCCTGTTATACAAGGAAAATGCGCCATCTAAAGGGCAATTTAAGTTTTGCAGTCCACTAATAATAAGATATATATCATGTATGTTGTAATTATATTATTGTAATATGCTGTTTGTTGGTTTATGGCAGACCACACACATACAAATATTAAAGTCAGACTGTTCTGAATCCTGTGCTGTGATTTTACTGACACCCTGGGGGGAAGACAATCTCCTAATCAGCATGTATATTTCAAACTTCCCCATGATACAGATTTTCCTTCACCTTCTAATCAAAAGTCTGAAGAAAACCATCAGAATCACAGAAATCAAAACAACAGCTGCAGAGATTCCCACTGCGACCGTGATCAGAGATGAGCTGCTTTCTTCAGCCGTGCAGACGAGAGAAAGAAAAACTATTACTCTTTATATTCAGACAATGAGCTGACTGAGATCAACAGAGATGATTCTCACCTTTATCAGTGACTGAAACAGACGCTGATCTCTGAGATCCATGTTGATTCTGAGCCTTACAATAGAAGCGTCCACTGTGACTGGAGTTAAAGCTGGAGATGATGAAACTCTGTCCAGATCCAACAGCTGAGCTTTGATTCTCCTTAAACCAGCTGAAGATCAGAGCAGGAGGGTTTGAATCACTGCTGCAGCTCAGAGTCACTGAATCTCCCTCCACTATTACACCAGATGGACTGATGGACACTGAGACGCTCTTTGGAGGATCTGAAAAATATAAAAATTACTCCTCACAGTCCTTCATTTGATCAGTTTGGACTGAATTTAGCTAATATGAAGATCAAGTCTTGATGTACATCTGACGCTGAGAGTGACGGCAGGAGACGACAGATGTTTCTGATCTCTCACTGCACAGCTGTAGTTTCCCGTATCATCACTGCTGACCGACGGCAGCAACAGCTGTTCCGAGACGATCCTTTCTGATAAACGCTTGCCATTTTTATACCAGGTGAAGTTTGTTTTACCTGAGAGGTCACAGGTGGTCTTACAAAATAAAACAGGTGATTCTCCCTCAATGATCTCTGCAGGAATCTCCACTCTGAGCTCTGAAATCACAGAGAAAATGTTTCATGTTTTATATGAAAGAACAGAGTAGAATCTGTGAGTGTAATATTAGTTTGCTGTTCCTGTCACTTTAAGCTCAGGCCCAGGAAAACCCAGAAATCTTTGTTTTTCTACTCCTGTCAGGATTCTGAGGCAGTACATTCCTTCATCCTCATGTGTCACATTACTGAGCCTGAGAAAGAACATTCCTTCTTTATTCTGGAAGAACTGAACTCTGCCTCTTTCTTTTCTTGTCTATCATATTCAAAAAAAAAAAAAAAAACCCTGGCTACGTGTTCTGTACTAGACTAACTGAGACTTGTCATAGCACTTGTATACTGTTGTTGTTCTCTCGTTGATCTGATTGTTTCTACTGTTCTCATTTGTAAGTCACTTTGGATAAAAGCGTCTGCTAAATGATTAAATGTTAATGCCTCTGTAATCTCAATGATTCAAAAAATTTATAATATTGTCTGTAGATGGGTTTACAATCCAGAATATCTCTGTTACTGTGAAGTTATTTGGGATTTTATAAGTGCTTGATAAATATATTTTTGAACTCTTTAGAGCACATTTCTTCATACTGTATATGGGTAATTAACCTCCCATGTCTGGCTGCAAAACACTGGAAAATATAAATTAGGAAAATACAGATTAAATGCATATTCATCTCTTAAAAGATAGTATATTTGTGTTTTTATTTCCACTTTTTTTCTCTATAAGAGTAATCCACTTCAGCAGTACCCATTTTGTCTGTTTCTCTGATTGCTTAGATTGCCTTTATATATACAAACACAGAAACTTTACTTATGAGGCGCCGCGTAGGATTTAAATCAAACTTCGCTTATGAATACATGCATAAAACACGTGCATATACACCTATACATTACTCAAATATACATGCATACTACTGGATGTTCACAAATACATATATGAAATACACATGCACACTAATATGAAATCGATACCAATACATATAATGTTAACAATGAATGCATACACACTTGTGAATAACTTGCGTATACATATAAACTTGACGCGTGCATACACCAAAAGACACTCGCATATATGTATAAGCTCGATCCATGCATATACACCTACACACACTCGCGCATACATATAAACTCGCTTCATACAAACACAACTGCCCATACTCGCATATACATATAAACTTGATCCGTGCATATACACCTATTAAACACTCGCACATAAATGTAAACTCGATGCGCATATACACATCCATAAAACACTCGCGCATACATAAAAAATAACATTTACTAACGTATACAGTTCAGATAAGAAAGACACATGCTTTATTTGTGTACATGTATATATGCAAGTGATTTCATATGTGGATGTGCGTGAACTTTTCAGTTTAAAAGGAAGGCATTTCAGTGTAAAAGGAAGTCATTTAAGCGTGAACGGAAGTAACCTGTCTATATACCGCATTTGCAATCATGGACAGGGATCGTGCTACAACTGAAGCAATTAGCGTTTTGCGAAATGTTCTTTTTTCGCCCGCTATTATAATAACACGCAAACGATGCCAACATCATCCGCCGGTTGAGTTCACGCACCATGATATCACACTCGCCAGCAGTTAATTGTCTCGATCTAGAAAAAGGTGAGAATTTTACTTCTACGCAATCTTCATGAAATGCATCCAAACGCTATGCAAATTACACACACAGAGAGAGAGAGTAAAATGTCCTGCCTCTATAGTTAAAAAATATAAAATGTGTTCCCAACTAAGTCCCAGTTTCAATAGTGAGCTTTGCCATTATCAGAATTAAGGATATCAAGAAATTTTAAATGTGATTAAAGTTTGCCTTTTGTTAAGCTGTATTTGTTTTTACAGGGCAAGGACACAATACCATTGGACTTTTAATAAGGATGTTATACTGTTGACCCATCCTGACGATAATGTAGTAGTAAAGCAAAAACAGCACTTGCATGAGATTGGACACATATTAAATGCGTTTTGAATTTGACAAAACATGGGATAGAACGGTTTTAAGAAAAATCAAAGAAAAAGTGCCACATGATTTAAGGTAAATGTTTTTTTTTTTTTTAAAGATGTTAGTTATTTTAAATGTTTTACTGTGTGTGGTATTATTTAAGGGTTTATTAGTACCACTGGTTTTAATTGTGTACAGTTTGGAAATACTTATGGGATGTGGCAACAAGCTCATTACACCTCAAGTGAAGGTCAGGAACTGGATAGCAGCTTGATTTTAAAGGTGTTTAAGCTGAAGGCCTTGTACGTAAATCCCTTAAGACCACTACTCTTGGTAAGACTGGAGTGTGTGTGTTTTTGTTTTGTTTTTTGTTATGAAGTTTAATTGATTTACTTTTTTTCTTTCCCATATGGGCTTCCTTATAGGGTTTAGGGTTATTTTAGGCCATATACAGTTGCACTCATAAGTGACGTGACATACAGCCAAGTATGGTGACCCATACTCGGAATTCGTGCTTTGCATTTAACCCATCCTAAATGAACACACACAGCAGTGAACACACACACCCGGAGCAGTGGGCAGCCATTTATGCTGCGGCACCCGGGGAGTAGTTGGGGGTTCGGTGCCTTGCTCAAGGGTACCTCAGTCGTGGTATTGAAGGTGGAGAGAGCGCTGTACATTCACTCCTCCTACCTACAATCCCTGCCGGCCCGAGACTCGAACTCACAACCTTTTGGATTCTCTAACCATTAGGCCACAACCTCCCTCATAAGTTTACATACCCTTTGCAGAATGTGCAAAATATTAATAGCTGAAACAAAATTTGAGGGATCATGAAAATTGCATGTTATTTTTTTTATTTAGTTCTGTCCAGAATAAGCTATTTGACATAAGATGTTTACATATACTCTACAAGACAATATAATAACTGAATTTATAAAAATGACCCCATTCAAAAGTTTACTGTAATACCCTTCATAAATAAACGCTTAAATAATACATCACACAGTAAAACATTTACAATAACTATATCATCTTAAAAATGTATATTTTTTACCTTAAATCATGTGGCACTTTTTCTATGATTTCTATCCCATGTTTTGTCAAATTCAAACGCATTTAATATGTGTCCAATCTCATGCAAGTGCTGTTTTTTTCTTTTGCTTTACTACTACATTATCGTCAGGAGAGGTCAACAGTATAACATCCTTATTAAAAGTCCAATGGTATTGGTGTCCTTGGCCTGTTAAAAACAAATACAGCTTAACAAAAAGCAAACTTTAATCACATTTAAAATTTCTTGATATCCTTAATTCTGAAAATGGCTAAACTCACTATTGAAACTGGGACTTAGGGAACACATTTTATATTTTTTAACTATAGAGGCAGGACATTTTACTCTCTCTCTCTCTGTGTAATTTGCATAGCGTTTGGATGCATTTCATGAAGATTGCATAGAAGTTAAATTCTCACCTTTTTCTAGATCGAGACAATTAACTGCTGGCGAGTGTGATATCATGGTCCGTGAACTCAACCGGCGGATGATGTTGGCATCGTTTGCGTGTTATTATAATAGCAGGCGAAAAAAGAAACATTTCGCAAAACGCTAATTGCTTCAGTTGTAGCACGATCCCTGTCCATGATTGCAAATGCGGTATATAGACAGGTTACTTCCGTTCACGCTTAAATGACTTCCTTTTACACTGAAATGCCTTCCTTTTAAACTGAAAAGTTCACGCACATCCACATATGAAATCACTTGCATATATACATGTACACAAATAAAGAATGTGTCTTTCTTATCTGAACTGTATACGTTAGTAAATGTTATTTTTTATGTATGCGCGAGTGTTTTATGGATGTGTATATGCGCATCGAGTTTACATTTATGTGCGAGTGTTTAATAGGTGTATATGAACGGATCAAGTTTATGCGAGTATGGGCAGTTGTGTTTGTATGAAGCGAGTTTATATGTATGCGCGAGTGTGTGTAGGTGTATATGCATGGATCGAGCTTATACATATATGCGAGTGTCTTTTGGTGTATGCACGCGTCAAGTTTATATGTATACGCAAGTTATTCACAAGTGTGTATGCATTCATTGTTAACATTATATGTATTGGTATCGATTTCATATTAGTGTGCATGTGTATTTCATATATGTATTTGTGAACATCCAGTAGTATGCATGTATATGTGAGTAATGTATAGGTGTATATGCACGTGTTTTATGCATGTATTCATAAGCGAAGTTTGATTTAAATCCTACGCGGCGCCTCATATTTACTCTTCAGTTTTACTTTCAATTTATTACAAGCATCCAAACACAAAATAAAACAAGATTAGCATATAAATTGGGCATTGTGGACATGTCTTATCTCCAGTGCAAAACATCTTAAAATAAGAATTTGTGAAAGACTTACCAGGAACCATAAGCAGAGAAATCAGAGAGTAAATACAAAGCATTCTGAAAGACATTAAGAAAATGATTAAAATGTCAAATATATAAGACTGAAGTGTATGGTTTCAGACAAATACAATCTGATATTTTAGTAACATCAAAAAAGCAATCAATCAGTTTATATTTGATGCAGAGGCAGACAAGACAGTGATGACGAAAGAGTATTTTTGTTCAATAACAGGATGGATACAAGACACAAAATTCTAGATTGTGGTTTTAGACCCTCTGAAAGAATATAGCAAGTATAAGCATATCTCAGTTTTGCAGACCTTACTTGTGTAGCACTTACAGCAGCAGTACTAAAGTACACTCAGTGCAGTACACTTCAAATTCTATGAAAACACTTCAGTCATAAGAAAACTCTGATTTGCCAAAGTGTAGTAAATTCTGCCATTGTGTAAGCACATTGTGCAAGACAGTAGCTAGCATGTAAACCACAAAAACAAGTGTTATAACTCTTGACAACTTTTAATGATAAAGAATCATAATCAGATGATAAAGGAAAATACAACAAAAGAAATGAATAAAATAAATACACTCTGCTGCTCAAAGGAAAAAATATGACTAATAAGAAATAACTCATCAGCTGTCCTACCTTGCTTCAATGTAACCTGCAGGACTCATATATTACAATACGAGCTGATCAGGCTGGACAGTGGGAAGCTTTGTCTCTAAGATGTTGCCATTTCCTGTCTGTATTTCCTCTGTATTAGTGAAAGATGCTCCTCCTCCAGTCACATGACACTAATGTAGATTCTACATAAACATGCGCTATGTGAACTTCTTGATGGACACATGAGCACCTTGTTTTTAAGACGCCGTGTAGGGATACAAGAAATCACAGATCATGCATAGAGAACACAACAGACTTTTTTCTAATGAGAGAACACTGAAATACTACTGAAACATACACTGATGAACAACACTTCTGAATGTCATTGTGATGCTTCCTCTTTTTTCTTTCCATATTAGTGCTGCTGTTGCAAAAATGTGTGAGCATCATGCAACTCCTTCAGTGACAAGCATTTGTGAGCAAAAACAACCTCAAACAACAAAACCACTCTAGAAATGCAACATAAATACAGTCAAATTCAAACGAACAAACAAATATATAAATAATGTCATTCATTTTACAATGTACTCTTTATCATTCACGCATTTTACTTTGGTGCAAATATGTTTAGCTATACTGAGTTAAAGACGACAATATAGAGATAAAGGACATGTAGATGAACTGAGAAGAATAACAGAAGTGTTTATGTCTGTAAATAGAAGCTCAAAACCTGAAAATCCCATTTTACATGGAGCTTTAAACGTTAATCTAATCACAACTCGAGGATAAATAAACGTACGTGATAATAATGCCGGCTTCCCTTCACAACTTAAATTCTGTGAACTCTGCCTTGACACTTTAATAAGAAGAGCTCGAGCCTCTTAATTTTTGTGTCCCTCCCCTTTATTACCATAACTTTCAGGACAGTTGTTCAGTAAACAAGCAGCACCACAGACAGCGGCCTTACTCCACACCTCTACAGTACACCTGATGCGACATCTGGAGGCAGGTAGATGTTTTTATTATATTTTTATTATATCATATATTTATTGTATCATAATCTGAAGATGAAAAATCAGAGTCTGTGTCCATCATACAATACATTATGCGAGTAACAATACATTATGCGAGTAATGTTTTATTCTAAGCCAGAGAGAGTGGAAATCTTACTAATGCTATACGTGAATCTATAGGAGAAAATCAATAATTAAAAAAAGAATCATATCATGAATTAATCAGTCATCAATGTCTTCATATGCAGGATCCTGAGCTTCAAGGTCATCTGTGTTTTCACAGGATCTCTTCATATTCTGGAGAAGAAGTGAATATATTCATCACTAATAAGATCTGATGTTAAACATCCACATGATGAACAGCTACAGCAGAGCAACTCACATCCAGTGTGTCGTATTCAGAACATCTGGACTGGGGGTCAAGGGTCATGTAGGTGTCCTCAGGAGCCTCCAGCTGATGACACACAATGATGAGAGAATTAATTCTCCCTCCAGAACTGACAGACACAGATGAGAAGACACATGAGGAGATTTACACACCGTCTTACTGTGTCGTGATCCTCTGGGGTTTTGATCTTCTGATGGAGTCGCTCGTTTCCTGTAAGAGGAGAAGAAATGAACATGAACACAAACTAACTCTGAATCTTTCTAACAGTTCAGACACAGAATCTCCTTCACCTTCTGATCAAGAGCCAGATGAAAACCACCAGAATCACAGACATCAAAACAACAGCTGCAGAGATTCCCACCGCGACCACAGATGAGCTGCTTTTTTCAGCCGCATCTAAAATATAAAAGAAATGACATTCATGATCAACAATCACAAAGCACATTGAACCTAGAGGATCTGTTCTCAGTTCTTGCACTTGTGTTCACTTACACATCACATTCAGCTTCACTGCATCAGACTCTATCTCTCCATGTTTATTTCTGGATCTGCACTTGTATTCTCCACTGTGACAAGAGCAGATGTTTGAGATGCTATAGATTCTTCCAGATTCTACAGGCTTTCCTTCTTTAAACCAGTTGATTTCTGCAGCTGGTTTTGCATCACTATTGCAGCTCAGAGTCACTGAATCTCCCTCCACTATTTCACCAGATGGACTGATGGACACTGAGATGTTCTTTGGAGGATCTAAACAGACATACATACACAAAACATACACAGTTGTAATAAACTCAAAACAAGTTCACTGCAATTGCGTTGTAAGCATCAAATTTTTCCCTCCAGAAAGAACTGTCATTTCATTATAAAGAACATGTGAGTTGTTTCAAGGTGAAGCTCTCAGCTTACTTACATCCAGGTCTAACAGTGACTTCAGCAGATGTGGACTTTAGTCTCTCATGGCCGCTTATGGTGCAGGAATATCGTCCTCCGTCCTGCAGCTCGACAGACTCCAAAACAAGTATGTTGTCCCCTTGGTTTTGCTTGTGCAGATGTCCATCTTTCCTCCAAATGTAGGTTGGTACAGTCATGGAAGGGATGCATGAACCACAGACTAACAAAATCCAGTCTCCCTCCATCACAACATCAGACTCGGTCTTTACCTCCAGCTCCGCATCTGGACCAGAAAGAATATGTGTGTGGTGTAATCAGAAGTACCTAGTAGTAGTACCTAAGTAACTAGTAGTTCATTATTTTTCATTTACAATGAAATATCTGAATTACTTTTTCAAATTAGTAATGCCAGTTACTTTGTCTTCCTGTTTTTTCCCATGTTGAGAGAAATCGTGAGTAAGTGCAGTTTTTTATATTTAAAACAAACAAGCAAGCCCAGCCCATGCAGATGAGAAAAAGTAATGCAAAAGTAATGCAATTGCTATTATTTACATATACCTGCCTGTCTAATAATATCTTATATCGTCAGTTAGGGTTTTCATAAAAACAACAACAACAACAGCATTGTTGGTAGGTATTTTTATTTTATTTAATTCCGTGAAATTGTAGCAAAAATGACAGTGATCTAACAACCATTATTAGCAGAATACAGTAATAATTGACACTGAACATAAATAAATACTACACAAAGTAAAACAAAAATAAAAACAGAAAATAGTCTAATGAAGACCAAGTTCCAGTGAAATACTGTATTTTCACAATCCTCTGATGCCTGTAAGTCATTCATTATGTGTATTTGGTGTGATTGAGTGGCAGTTTCTCTCTGCAGATGACAAGGTTGTAAGACGTGACATCATCTGAAATGCACAATTGAGTTTGGAGTTACAATGTGCCTCCTTCCATTTGTTTATGTAAAAACAGTTATGTTTATGAAGGCCAAAAGTAGTGTGTGAGCACTTCACAATGTTATGTTATGTTTATGCATAAAAAAAGAAAATTCTAATAATATGGACCTTAAATTCAACATCTTTGTTACTTACTTAGTGGAGATTGGCAAAGAAGTATCCTTAACCGAACAGAGCTGTTCGCACTTACATGTTCTCTTAAACTAAAAAGAGAAAAATGCATGACTGGTAGGAAACCAGTTACAGTTTGAAAGTTAAAAACTACAGACATTTTCAGAAAGAAATCCTTTACCTGTTGAGAGTGTGTTGACAGTCTGTGTGGCTGGATGGCTGAGCTCCAGAAAATCAGTAATGAGCCATCTTTTCTGTATTTTTATGCTTTAAGATACATAGTGCCGACAGTTCCGTCATGTACTCATTTATTATTTGAATGTTGTTAATTTTGAAAAAGTTGCATAGTGTAGATGTAGTTTTAATGCTTGACTCTTAAATAAAAAACTGTATAATCAGTTCAATTCCAGCGCTCACACTGAAATGTAAAAGGTCTTTATTCACACCTATCATCCGGCTCTTCACTCACCTGTTACTTCTAGCTGGATTCCCTGATCGTTTGTCCAATTTCGCCCGGAAGCAGTGCTGAGCACAAACCTGAAGATGCCCGCGTCACTCTCTCTCACGTCCTTCAGCAGCAGCGAGCAGTTCCCCGCGTCAGGCTGCACAAACTCCCCACGGCTTTCAAACACGGGGTCCTGAGAAACCCTGACCTTCTGCTCCGGTGATCTCTCAAAGAACCATTCGGCTGCGCTCACCTGCTCGGTTGGAGAAGTGTATCTGCAGGGTATGAGCACTGATGACTGCTGAACCACACACATTCTGCTGACGATATGAGTCACGTCATACTGCACACCTGCAATACACAAGCATGCATGCCTGATGCTGCTTTGCCTTTCTTAATTGGCATTATATGGTTCCATGATGAACCTTAAAACCAAATGTGCACTCTTAAAAATAAAGGGTTCAGAAGACGACTATTTCAGTATATAGTACACTGCACGTACAGAAAGCTGTAAAGTGTGAAAGTTTGTTCTCAACTGCAGTGGCACAGGATGCTTAAAGAAGTTCTTTTAACCAAATGTGCTGCCAGTAAAGCAACTTTGTTTTCTGCGTATCTGAAAACAGTCTTCTGTAAAGAAATATGTTACCTTTTCCCATCAGAGAGATCCAGATGAAGGACTGAAGCAGTAGAGCTGGACACACCTGCAAGACATGAGATGTATCGTGCAAAACCTCCATAAAATACCCGATCTATCTATCTTCACAGTGAAAATTAATACAAGTAATTATTATGTATTCAGTAGTCATTATTCATTAACCAAATGCTTAATTAATGAATTGTTCTTATCATTGCTTGACTTAAACTGACCATAAATGACCAGGCTCTTCTGTACTACTATACGTCTTATGCTAAAATACAGTGCAGTGTTAAGAGTAACTTCAGTGAGTTTAGATCAATGTAAGAAAGAAACATCTCAGTAATTTCAACTAAACATGATTTAAAATGAAATACATTACCATGATATTGACGAACATAAAAACAGCCGGTAGAAGTACAGACACTGTGGTGAAACAAGATGGCTTAAGACCAGAATAATATACATCCTCTTCCTTTGTGAAACTATGGAGAGAATTTGATCTGCACTCTGTCCAAAAAAAAAAAAAAAAATGCAGCTCTTAAATGGTGACATAACTATGTAAAGTACTGCATCTCTGAAGGCGCCAAATATTATAGCTCATTCTCATGTATAAATTTCCCAGTTTTTTTTTGACAAGGACAAAAAAAATACTAAAGAAGGAAAAACTTTTGAAAAGTTACTCTCTTTTTTACATAGTGCCGATGTCACAGTGTCATATTTTTGTGTGCCTAGAACATAATTAAATCCTCAAGAGAATATATAGGCTAATAATAACAACACACTCTTCCTGTTTATATTACTTATTTTAATATTGTAAACAAAAAACGTGAGCGGTTTGGTTCGACAAACTGTGGGACCGTCTGGTCTCTGAGACACTGCGCATGCGTTCATAACTTTACTCGTCTTTGGGGACAAATTTGTCCCCTGAGGTGAGTTAAATCTGACAAAACCTCTATTTGTAAAACGGTATAAAGTAAAAAGTAGATTTAGTATTCTATCTTTAATGCTAAAAATGTCAAACGTATTATGTGTAGCCTATATAAAAAACTCTTAAACGCCTGTCCAGTATGTTCAGGTTTAGACGCGCGCTCCTCCAAACTTCCGCAAACTCTCTCCGGACCGCAGGCATCATGTCCAACAATAACGCTAGCAGCAGCAGTGTGGCCGTGGCGCAGAAAGCCGTCAAACAGCTCAGACTAGAGGCCAAAATACGACGAATTAACGTACGTATGTCACCTTCAACAATAAACCTGGACGAGTGTTGGATTTTGAGAGTTCATGGATGAGTTTATCTTGGCTGAGTTACTGCTAGTGCTAACGCTAGCCGACGAAACAACACTTAAAACGCGTTTCAACTCGAGTGTAGGTAAATAGTTTCAGTTTTTTAAAGTCACGGCTTTCCGAGATGCGTTAAAAGTGTTTTATGCGAGTTTTACACCGCCAGGAGTGTATTTAAGGCGTGAAGTTCAGACAACTGTTAGATGTTGTTCCCCATGCTCATTAATAAAGCAAATATATGCGAAGACAGAAGGAACGCTGGCGCTGCTGTGGTGACGTTACAGTGATGACGTCAGATTTCAATAGAATGTTGTAGAGTATGTTACTTTAAAGAGAATTGGAGTGTGTCCAAACTAAACTTTTTGTTCTTTTTGTGTTACTGACCTTGAACAAAAACAGGATTCTAAAGACCCCTTTTTATTTTTTGCTTTATAATACTATGCAAAAAATTCCACTATTAATGCAATGTTTGCTAGTGGTGTTACATGATATACCTGAACTAAAAGGAATCGCGTTACCCCGATTTTAAAAACGGTTATTGTGGAATAAAATTACTCAGCGTTGAATAATATTTTGGTCATATTTCTCACCCCTAGCGCTTGCCCTAATCTAACTTACCAATGTTGCAAAAAGTAGGACAGAAACACTGGTCAAGTGAGAGATTTCGTTCTTTTTTTTTTTTTTCTTTTTTTTTTACATTTTACATCCTTTCCTACAGATTTTATATAATCATGCCACTATTGTATGACAGAAACCGATTTACATTTGTTTAATGCTCAGAAGCAATCAGAACTTACAGAAAAGCTTATTTCAACCATAAATGTAGGCCAAGGTACTACAAGTGAATAGGTTAAAAAAACTTATTGATCACAGTACATTAAGACAATCATTCTAAAGTCTTAAATGTGCAAATTATGTATTAAATATGCACTAATTTGCATACGTTTTCAAAACAGAAACCTGAATATTAAATAAAGCCAGGTTCAATCATTGATTAAACTGAAAGATTTGATATGATTTTTTTATCAGTACTATTGTTGTTTCTTGTATGTTTTTGTATAATGATTGTTTCTTAAGAAAATGTTTTATTATTGTAAATGATGCATTGAATTGATGTTAATGTTGCCATGAATATGGCCAGTTGCTGATATGGCATTCAAAAATAAATAAATATATAAATAAAGCCAGATTCAGAATCCTTCTTTTCAACCCCTCTGTAAAAACCTTCAGAATATAGACAGGAATAAAACTCCGGGGTGTGTGCACTCAATGCATATCATTAAACATGTCATCTTAATTGTAATCTCTGTAGGTTTCTCAAGCTGCCACAGACCTGAAGAACTTCTGCCTGCAGAACGCCCATAAAGACCCGCTGCTGGTGGGCGTGCCATCCAGCGACAACCCCTTCCGGCCGCCCAAGTCCTGCGGGCTCCTCTGAACAACTCTGTCTGATCACACATAGGTTACCAACAAACTCCTGTCCTTCTAAAGCAGCGTAGATGCATTTAGTAAATGCTTACACAATCATAATCATTTTAAAATTTATCAGGCCATCCAAGATGTATTCGAGTTTTTCTTCAATGTAGCATTGCATCACTTGCTCAGCAGTGGATCCTCTACAGTGAATGGGTGCCGTCAGAATGAGAGTCCGAACAGCTGAAAAAAAACATCACAATAATCCACACCACTCCAGTCCATCAATTAGCATCTTGTAAAGTGAAATGCTACGTGTTTGGAAGAAACAAATCCATCATTTAGACATTTTAACTGTCACTTCTGTCTAAAATATGAGTCCATAATTCATAACGCTTCGTCCAGTGAATGGCACCCATTCACTTTAGAAGATCCACTGGTGAGCAAGTGCTTTTATGCTAAATTTCTTCAAATCTGTTCTTGTGAAGTGAAAATCTGTGTGTTTCCATCGAGAGGTTTTTACCTTCAAACTGGTGCTTCTGGCAAAAATCTGTGTCCATAATATTGTTTGGTGAAAAAGTCATCTTGTCTGAATCGGGAGAGAAATATGCACAGGTCAAGCACCGTTTACAAGCAAAACCAGTTCTAAATAAGTCGGTGGATTTTGATGTGGCCTGAATTTCTCCAGATCTGTTCCCAGGAACAAACAAACCCATCTACATCTCGGATGACCTGTTTTCAGCAAATCTTCATTTTTGGATTAACTACTCCTTTAAATATATTAATATCTATGTAATATCTGTTATTTCAGAGCTGGTGAAGTGTTGCAGATGATGTGGCTGCCTTCAAGTGTCTGTTTCTACCTTTACACTACTCCATAAAGACCCCCTTAAACCCTAAACACTACTTAGCATAGCAACAAAAGAAATATTTCCCCTGTATTAATTTTTCCTTTAAACTCATTTCATATCTGCACAGTTGCTGTCTATTTTTATGAACTTTGTTATGAGTAACAATGCTGAATTTACACTGTATGGTACAATCAACTGTAAAAGTCATGACACCCCATGTTTTGAAAGCAATTTTATGTACCAAACACTATTTTATTTGTAATGCATGTTTTATCAAACAAAAGGACATCCTTGAAGATTGTATGACGTTTTCCCTGGTTTATGTGGAAGTAATGGAAAAATTAAACTATTAGAATATTTCTATCTAAAATTAGAGGACATTTTTCTACTATAGTCTTTTACTTATTTATGGCCAGCAAGATTTGGTTTGAAGGTCATTTGTAAACATGCTCAACGTCACATGTTGGACGTCTTCCTTTATCTGACGCTCATTTCAGGTCTTGGCATCTTGACTGATGAGCTGATGAGTTGAGTCAGGTGTGTTTGATGAGGAAGACCTTCAGTATGTGCTATGTTGAGGATACCTTGATTACCTACTGAATGAACATGTTCAAATTAAACCTTTATTCTCATTTCATTGACTTTTTGCTAAACTGACTTTTAAAAAATAAAGTGTTCTTGATCATTTATCTGTTGTCTTTTGTTGAATGGGCTTTAAAATGCATCGTTCCCTTAACTAAAAGTGAAGTGTGTTTTGTATCTGATATGGGTCGGTGCTCACAGCTGCTGGTAAATAGACTGAAGCTCTTAATCACTGATGAGATGATTGAAGGAAACCTGCAGCTGAAATGGTTGATTAAGTGAAACAGAAGTCATTTATGATCTCAGTTTGCTCCGTAACACTCTTTATTAACTTTTTAAGCTGCCTTATGAGTGAATAGGTGCATCAATTTTTTTGCTTTGATAAGACGCATGTATGTATTCATATGTTCAGGGAATGAAGTGATGTAGGAAATGCAATTTTGATAAATTACTTAATGTTATTCATTTAAAAATTGTGCAAAGAAAATCCCATTTGCTTGCTGTAGAAACTGACCAGTATATTTCACACTAACCACAGATTTTCACAATTACTGCCATTTATTTTGATACAGCATAAAAAAGGGCATTTTGCATAAGATGCTAGTGTTTTGAGTCGCAGTGATTTATAATGTTATGCTGCAGGGTCTGGGCTTATGGCACACAAGCGGGTCGCAAGATCACCGACATCCCACATAAGAGCTCAGGACGGCTCAGGTAACGGAACACACACACAGTCAGCATGTTAGAAGGCCGATACACCGATTGAGTTTGTGTTTCTCTGTGTATCTCAGAGATGCTGAACTCTGTGATTCTGCCTCCGTGTCCTGATGAAACCACACAGCTTCTCACACAGGATCTTCAGAGAGGAGCACAGGGAACTGACCAACTCATTACAGGTGCATACAACACCTGAGCCTCGCTGAACATCACCGTTCAGGTGACGCTCACAAAAGCGTCATATATTTTGCATTAAACCGTGACAGTATTTTTCATATCTTCCTTTCCACCTCTCTTGCATTATGTATTTAACTTTATTTTACTATTTATTTTTTATTTTATTGTACTTTTTATTCATATCATATACATATTAACTTATATTTTGCGACTACTATTATTATTATTATTATTATTATTATTATTATTATTATTATTATTATTATTATTATTATTAATTGCATTATATATTTTGGGACCCCCTCAAAAAAAGTGTACATCTCAAGAAGTGTTTATCCCAAATATATAAATAATATTCATAATTAATATTTAATTGTCATATATACATTATTTTTGTATTAATAGTATACTAATATTATTTAAATCATATTTTATATTAAATTAATATTAAATTATATATTGGTACCCACTCAAAAACATCAAGAGGTTTATCCCAATATTATACCAATAAAATTAAATATTGTTTCATTATTATTATTATTATTATTATTAAAAATAAAAATAATAAAAATAAAAATATTATTATTATTATTATAATAAAAGAATGACTGACCATATTGTCTTTAACAGGAGCAGCTTATAGAGAAGGACCTCCACATCTCCAGACTGCAAGATGCTCTGACCTCTGAAAGAGAAAAGGTGAATCTCTCGTATGATATGCTATTAATAAGTCTAATTTAAAGTTTCTATAGTACGGTGCGAGGCAATAGATCCCATGTAGGGATAACTGTAGGCTGGAGCAGTGGGCGTGGCGAAAGGTAGGGGGCGTGGATAAGGGGTTAGTTTCTGTTGTAGCATTCTCGGCATGCCACCTTTTGCCACGCCCATTACTCCGACCTGCAGGCAGCTACACCTGTCTCACTGACCCGGTTGTCTGTGTGTGCAGTGCGCGCGGCTGCAGTGTCGCAGTAACCAGCAGGGGGCGGAGCTGAAGCGCAGAGAGCAGCACATCAACCGCATGAGAGACAAACTCTCACAGCTCACTGACAGACACAAACAGCGCGGCGTCTGTGAGAGTCAGCACTATACAAACCAGCTCATGTTTAACTGCTACTTATTTCATCCCCAAGGGCCCCACAGACCTCTGGGGCCCTCTGCAGTCTGTTCCCCTCCCCCCCCCCCCCCCCCCCCCAGCATAATATGCTACTATTCCTAGTAGGTTTTTAATTTATACAAACTCCCAGGAGTGCAAGATGATGTAATCAAAATGTGTAAATGTTAGGGTTAAGTTACCATATAAAAGCCACAAAACATTTCACTGTTGAATGATATTCCCTGTCCATAGCCATGGAGATAATAAACGTGTTGCCAAAGCGGACAGGACGGAGAGAGCCTGGCTTCAAGACTGCAAGGGCTGATGGGAGGTACAACCAATGTCCTGATAGACAATACAAAGTATTATACCCATCAGAAATGTGTTTTATTGGCAATACTGTGCACTGACAAATCATGCATGTGTATAATAGTAAACAGTTTGACTTGGCATCTTCCTTTAATGCAAAATTTATAAAAGATGGCGCAAGTGCTCTCCCTCTGCAGGACAGAAGAAGCACTGCGTCTGCTGCTGGACCGAAGGGAAGCCGAGCTCAGAGAAGCCATGAAACTACGACACGGCCTCACTACACTACTGCACATGCTCAGAAATAATATGGAGCAGGTGATTAAAAAAAACTGCATGTACACTGGGAAGATTTCCTGTGTCAAAAGGCTACGTTCCAATTTTGCCTACTTCTAAGTATGAATTGTGACACACACACACTATCTAGCATACTGTTTAGGATGGAAAGTATGCAAATTGGGTGCATCAAATAGTAAAATCTTTTTAATTAGACCCTACGAGACAACAGCAATACAGAACTGGCAGATGAGACTGACGACAATGTGCTGGTCCAATCAGAGCAGTGCCTCGGTGATCATGTGACAGGAGGTGTGGTCCAGGAGTGGATGCAAGTTCAAAAAAGACTCCAGGAGCTCATGTTAAGGAGTAAGAACTGTGTGTTTTGAAACTGACAGGTTAGAAGAGACTTTCTGTATTTAATTCTGCGTGTGTTCTCAGGTCCTGTTGCTCATGGGACAGACCAGGAGAAGCTGCTGGCTCATCTTGAGGAAGAGCTGGAGCAGAGCAGACATCTGATCCAAACGCAGCAGCAGTTACTGCAGGTCAGACACGAGAGCTGCGGTTATGTCCGATCTTGTAGAACAGTAGTTGGAAGTGATCTCTCTCTCTCAGGACAGTGTGACTCCGCCCCTCCCCGCTGTGCTGATGGACTGCTACTATCTGGAGGAGTGGGAGCGGCTACAGGACCACTGGGAGGAGTTTAACAGGCAGAGGCGGAGCTTCCAGCAAGAGAGGCATGCCTTCACTGAAGCTGCTATCCGTTTGGGTCACGAGGTGAGAGAAACTCACACTTATTTTTGTATGTAAATGTGTTTATCTTTCTAACTTTGTCATTATTCTACATCTTCACATTTTTAATGGATGTATGAAGTCAGTTCACCTAATAGGTGTCCTAGCAGTGGCATCACTGGTGGAGAGAATCACGTTAAATTATCAACATAATTCACTAATGCAGTGGTTCTCAACCAGGGGTCAGGGGCCCACATGTGGGCTTCAACACACTTCCAAGGGGATTGAATAATACCTAAAAAAATTTTTTTAAAATAAGACAAAACAAGCTTTAAAATTAGATGTTTTTTTTTTTTTTTTTTTTTTTTTTATAACCACCTCAAGGGTTTTCAAGTTTTTGAAAACCTTGGCTATACGAGGGAGTTTTAAAGGTGTGATTTCTACACCTGGAGAAGTCTAGAAATAATTAATTAATTAAATATTAAAATCATTGACATTTTTATAATGAATATAATTTTTTTGTAATTATGCCAAGCTGTAAAATACTTTGTCAGGTGGAAATAGCTGTTTGTGAGTGTAAAAAAAAAAAAAGTTTTGATTGGTAATTTAAAATTATAAACCCTTAAGAATTCATGAATTGTGGAATTAAATTATTTTAATTTTAAAAAATATTTTGTTATAGAACTTGTATTAATTAAAAATTTCAATTCAAATTTTAAATGATGCTTCTAGTGTCTGTAAATTAAGTTTGCAAAAATCACTCTACAAATTACCCAGCTCGCTTTACAGTCCACAAAAAAGACATTTTTGAAGATTTCTTGAGTAGCTTTTTGCTACAGCAACAGTTTATAGTGACCACCAGGGGGTTGTCGAGCATAAATCAAAGCATCATAAAAATAATGCATCTTTTGTATGAGCACCTTGGTAACTAACTTTTCCTTTTAGTTTCCACAGAAAAAAATAAAAGCATAGGGGTTGCATAAATAATAATAATAATAATAATAATAATAATAATAGGATTTAATTTTGGGTGAAATATTCCTGTAATACTTCATAATCATAATTATCCCCAAGCAATTAAATCTGCATGTGTGTGTGTTTCAGAGATGTGAGTTTGAGCGGCAGAAAGCCTCCCGTTTGAAGTCAGACTTCCTCAGTTTTTCTCCAGTCAAGAAAACCTCACAGTGGAACAGGAGAGAAAGCACAGCACTCAGCGACCTACGTACACACACAAACACACACACAGCTCATACACGGATCATGTTTACAGCACTAATATGACACTATAATGCAGCCGTGTGTGTGTGTGCAGGTGCAGCAGCAGCACCGGAGCAGCTCTCTCTGTCTCCATGTGCCACACCATCATCTGAGGAGTCAGAGGTCACGCCTGGGTCCCGTCAGAACATGGTCATGACCCCCAACACCCCTGAGCTGTACGCTGCTCTTAAACTACCCTACTACAGGTCTAATATCTGCCACTGTACCTCATGCACCATTCGTTTCAGAGCACAGGTGGATTTAAGTGTCATTTTCTGTTTCAGGTCAGAATGGATCTCTCAATCACCTGATGAGCGCAACACAGACTGGCCCTTTTAGTTTACACTGAATAGTTTCATGAGCTGGAAATGTTTTTTGTGTGTGTGGAGAAGTGTTTTCAAAGATACATGTTTGAAAAAATTAAATAAAGGATGCCATATGTATAGAATTACCTTGTACTATTTTCACTTTTAAACACATCAAAATCTCTCAAACGCACACATCAGATCAATAATTGCATATATTGTTTTGTGCACTGCAGCTGAGACCGGGGCTAGTTGTCACAATGTCTATTTTTGAAGTACTATATTAAACTCAGGTCCACAAATGCTTTTCAGGGTTTTTTTTCTTTTTTTTTATTCACTGTAGAGGATCCACTGGTGAGCGCGTGATTTTATGCTAAATTTCTTCAAATCTGTTTCCATGAAGAAATAAACTCTTCTGCATCTTGGATGATCTGAGGGTGAGTACATTTGCTGCAAATGTCCATATTTGATTCAGCTGTTACTTTAAAATTAGATTAATTCCACTATAATATTTTTGCTATAAGATGAAAAAAACAAACCAATTTACATTTACAAGGAAAATCGAATTGAAAAGTTGCGTATTTCATAAAATACTTTGCAAGTTGTCCCATATTGTTTTTTTTTTAATCGCAATTTTACAGAATTAAATAATTTTAGTGTGCCAATTTTACAGGTTTTCTTTTAACGTCATACAATATTTCATATTCCGAAAACGTGCTCTTCTCCAATCAGTCAATAAACAACGGGCTCTCGTTGTGACACCTTACCCCACGTGGAGAACTATATCAACTCCACAGTTTTAAAGTAATACTATTTTATTTCAATCTCCTCTACCAATCGTTTTTTGTTTCGGGGGACACTGGGGAAAATTTTCGTGTACTAATTGGTCTCCTGCCGTGACGTCCGCCCTTTAAAAACCCACGCGTGCTCAGCGCGTGCTTCATGTTTTAGTCGCGCTCGATGAATGAAGGACATGGCCTTTTCTCTTCTCCGCTACATCCTGTCGGCTCATGGATCTACGGAGTCTACAAATCAGGAATTTCAGCCCTGGAAGGATTACATGGGTCTGGCAGACATGATCAGAGGTATGCAGCGGCCAGCAGAGCAGTCAGACGCGGACGATGACCAGAGCGAGCGAGCCGCCGCCGCGCACCTGGAGTCTCCAAGCGGCCCGACGGGAGCGCACGCGACCGTGTCGACGGAGAAAAGAAACCCGGAACGCGGCAGGAGGACCAGTAGCCCATCCGAGAAAAAGTTCTGCAGCTTCTGCAAACACAACGGAGAGACTGAAGCGGTGTTTACCTCACACTGCTTAAAAGACCGCGCTGGAGACGTGATGTGCCCCTACTTGAGCCAGTACGTGTGTCCCCTGTGCGGAGCCACCGGGGCCAAAGCGCACACCAAGAGATTCTGCCCGCTCGTGGATGAAGCTTACAGCTCCGTGTACGCCAAGGCAACATGGTGAACCGGGCATTTCTGACCCACGGAAGACCTGGCCACGGTAAACGAGAAAATTAGATTGAACATTTTTACGAGAGGTTTTAATATTTAAGTTTTAACTGTTTGATTCGTAATGGCTTGTGTGTAAGTTTGCATGCACGTGTGCTTCCACGGTTCGATTGTGCACTTTTATCTTCCTCTGTTTCTTTAAATTGTGTGCAGTGGTGTTGTGTGTTTCACTGTTTTTCTTTTCAACAAACTTGTACACAAGCAAATAGGCTCGCTACAGGTGCAACCGCGTTTAACCACTGTCTGTACAAAAACTAGCTTGCCCTTGTTTAATTTGATAAAGACATTATTTGATAATACTTTTATTGTGATACTCTGTGGTACAATATAGATTATAAAACTTTTAATGTTAATATTTAGGTGTGTTTTACTGTTGAGGGCTGCCTGTGTTTTGCCTCAATAACAAAAAACTAAATCTTGTTTTATTTCTCTCTCCACTACATTTATATTTCCTCTTATGTTTGAGAACATGCTCATCAGGTTTTGTTCGGATGGCATCAGGAAATTCATGTACATTTCTGTTTAAAATGATGTTGTACTTTGTGATGGAACAAAAGAAAATGAACAGAAACCTGTTCAGTGGACTTTTGGAAATCTGTGTGTACGGATCACAGCACTTCAACTGAAATTGGTTTAGTTTGACCATTTTTGATGTCTGGTTTTACAAAACATGATTTGACAATCAAACAGCACAACAACATCAGGAATGAGTCATTTATGCAGAATGTGTTTTGAACAAGAATTTGGACAGATTTATGGCTGGACCTTTGAAGACAGGTTGCTAAGGTTACGACCCTTCAGTCTGGGGGTCACACTCTGTGATTGACAGAATTACAATGTTTATTTCTCTGCTTGAACCTCCTAAGAAAAGTGTTAACTTTGCCTTGCTAAAACAGAGCAACTCTATGCAAGTTGTGCTTTTGCTCTTCAACCCAGACTTCAAACAAGTGTAACAGATCTGTTGTGAACAAGTGACTGCTGGCAAACTCTGACTACAGCTAAATCACTCTGAACGGCTTAGTGCGAATATCTACATACTGTGTTTTTTTTTTTTTTTGTTTTTGTTCTCTACACTATCTTTTCTGCCTTGCTCCCTAAATCCAGTCTTCCTGCGTGCATCGATCAATATCTGACTGCAAGATAAAGAGCAATGAAACATCAAAATTATTATGGTTTATGGTCAAATTATTTACCATTTTATTTAATATAGTAAACATACTAAACAGAGTAAATCACAAAATCAGAATCATGCTTTTTAATTGCTCAAGACCTCGGCAAATCATGGCTTACTTCATACAGGCAATATCTCTGGACAGGCTGCATACAAGCCCTGTGGCATCTTCCAGATCACAGGAGGCTTCTGAGTTCGGGAGATCCTCAAAACTGAGCAGAATTAAACAATCAAAATGGACAAAAACACCTTGTACTGTACAGCACATTAATGTGTCCAAAACAATAACGTCTGAAATATAACCAACTTCTAGAAATCTAAACAGACCTCCAGTAACATTCAAAGTCTCGTCCCTTCATAACATTGCTGTTGAATCACTGATGGCAGATGGAGTATTCTGACGATGCTTTTCATACTTTCCTGGACCTTGACACTTTTACTTATTTGGCAGTCTATGGGACAGTCTCAAGCCTCCCTGTTTTCATCCAAAATATCTTAAATTGTGTTCCAAAGACGAACAGAGCATTTACGGGTTTGGAACGACATGGGGGTAAGTGATTAATGACAAAATTTTCATTTTGGGATGGAGTAACCCTTTAAGTGTATGTTTTTCATTGAACAGAATAACTCACTAGCACGTCTTCATTTTCACCACCTGGTGGAGCTGCAGGTAAGGACAAACTCAACACGCTGTCCTCCTCACAGTCTGCCTTGTTCTCAGCTGTGACAGTGACGGCAACCACAGTAAAGTCCGAAGACTCACACTTATCTTCTGTCTCACAGATTACAGGAGGTGCACTGATGGTCTCACTGGCTGTGATATCCATGAGCTCCACAGACTGCTCATCGGTGTGGACACTATTCATGTCACATTCACATAGACAACACTGCTTGATCTCATTGCTTCCCACTAAAAGTTCTTCTCCAAAACAGTTAGCAACCATAGAAGTGGATGCTAAGGCTTCTTTGGCCTCTTTGAGGACTTCAAATGAACTATCACAACTGCATCTTGAGCTGAAACATTGACTGAGCCCATGCAAACTTCAGAGAAGTCTACAGTACCAATCTCAGTTGTGACATCATTGCTATCTTCTCTAATGATGCATTCATTAGCATTTTGCTCCATGCATTTGATTTAATTTTGCTCAAGAGGGTTTAGATCATTGTCATTAGCGTGGGATGAGATCGTATTGTCAGTTTTGTGGGTAATATGCTAGCTTGACATGCATTCCACCAATATCTGAACTTCATTCCCATACTGAACATCAGGATGTTCCCGTTCCTCAGTATATCTTCAGATGGCCAAGAGGCTGGGAAGGAGGGCACAGAAACCTCTCACTCATTAACTCCCTCTTGTTCAAGGGAAATGGAGCTATCATTTTTTACACTGTCTCTCATCATGAGCAGCTCATCATTAGTAACTTGCCCCTCCTCCAAACACGTTCCCTCTAGTCGGCTGTCCTTTGAGCATCTTCTTCCTTTCTCCAAGCCAACACATTCCCATCCTCGTTCTTATTTTCCCCTTTACTAGAGGATCTGCAGAACCTGCATCTTCAGGCATCTGAACTCCTATCTGGTCAACTGAGGTCTCAGCTACGATGTCTAAAGACCCAAATTGTTCACCCATCTTTGGTTCAGTGGCTATATTCTCCTCATGGGACAGTTCTCTCTCGGTTTGATTCTCATCTGATGGTAGTTCAGAGTCACAGTCATCTGGGACCTTCTGAGATTCACTTTCTTCATCCTCTAGCTCTAAGTTGGACTGATCTAGATTAATAGCTTCTGTGTTCAAAGGTCTGGAGAGAGTGTATTTGTTGCTAATGTCAAGTTCTGGGGTTTGTCACTGCATGCAATCATCTTATTTTCGGCTTCAGGTTTGTTTCTTCAGTGCTTTTCTGCCGTTTCACTCTGGGCTGCGTCCTCTTAGGGGTTTTGAACTCTGCTAAGATACATTTAATCGCATCAACATGTTCTCTATTTACTGAAAATGAAATATGTAATACAGCTCTAATCAAGCTGGTAGCGTGAATGACTGATAATTATGTTTACATGGGTCCAAGGTATCTGTCGTCTTTCTTTTGGTCATTGTCTTGATTTAGCCCAGATTCAACTAAATGAATAAAAGTTCAAACATGTTAATCACACACTTAATTTGCATACTGTATATGGTTTGTTAAAATGTATTAATTAAATTTTCCTCAAACCCAGTTTTGTAAAAAAAGAAAAAAATTATTATGAATCGCTTAACAAATCAAATAAACAGTTTTAAAACCATTTTAAAAATATTTAAAATATATAAAAAATATAAATAACGTATCATTTATCTGACAGACATTAAATTGACAAGTCAGGAAGGATTCGTGACGCCATATTTAGTAAACTATTTCTGCACCTCTTTACAGAGATAACAAACTATAACACGACAAACCATCACAAATGTTAATAAATGATTTAAAATCGTAATACACCGACACGCTAGCGGCTGAACTACAAGTCCTGGGTTGTGGTTGTGGGCCGTTCCCGCGTGCCGTAAAGCGCGAGCCTCTGCCGTTGCTATGGGAACCCTGGCGAAAAGCAGGAAGTGCTGAATCTAGATTGACAGCGGTGCGGATCTGTGTCTATCTCTGTATTAATGACACTCTGGTGCAAAAACTTAATCACAGGCAGCTTATTCGTCTTAACGGAACAGATATTACCCACGTAACCCGCACTCGGAGGAACATATGATCGAGGTAACGTTATCGCGTTCAAATTATTAGTAAATCGAGTCTGATGTAAGACTTAGCCTCCTTGCTAGCAGACACTTTGACTGAATTAGTTGTTTACTTTATGATTTATATTATGAATGATCCGATATTTATTTTATTGCTTCGTTGGGCTTTGCCTCCAACAGTTTTGGTGCAAAACCAGCTAAATAAGTGCTTTGGATTGACTCGTTTAACCCTGTAAACACTAGCAGGTTAAATACTGTTGAAACATTTCCTGTTGATCTCATAGTCAGTTAATGTGTAAGGTGACGGAGGTCTGGGAGAAATATAAAACAATACCGTGGATTATGCGAATACAAACGTCATGGTTCACGTAATGTAGGACTGCGCCGTGACGTCACTCGCTTTCTGGCGCGGTTGGCTGTGGTGTTGTTGACAGGCTGACCCTGATGCAGTGGCTGTTATTAATGAATCACTCTCACTTCAGGTTTGAGGGTCCTGTGGAGAAAATGAGTCGAAGCCAGAAGCCCCCGCAGAAGGGCAAGGCCAAACAGGTAATACACAAGATGAGAGTCAAGACTGTGCATGCTTATTTAAGTACTGATTTATTTTATTTTATAATATTTGATGAAAATGACAGACTTGTGGTGACATGTGTAGGACTTTTTTTATTATTTAGTGTGCTTAAACTGCATTTACTTGTGTGTGCCACACATGCAGGTGCAAAAACTTCAGCAGTTATTATATAATGTTCAAACAATCAATAAATCAGTTTTGAGGTTTACTATTGCAAATTAAAACCAAAACCTAATTTAAAAAACGTGTTACTTGAAATAAAATAAATACTAACCAAAATATAATATCAAAAACAAACAACAAAAATAGCTGCAAAGGCAGCTATGTAACTTACAATTACTTTCACCTGAAGTACCATCATAAAATAAGATAAACTACAATCAAAGGAAAGATATGAAATATTTTAAATGCATATTAAGTGAATGTAGGTGCATAAAATGCTTTTGAATTTGCAAGTTCACATTAAAATAATCAATAAATCAGTTGCTCTCCACAGGGTAATTACAATCAACTAAAACTAACAACGTAAAGAAAATAATACATTTTGTTACTTAAAATAGAAAAAAAAAATCAAAACGTACCTATTTTATTTTACAGCATTTCTCTTTTTCATTTAGTTTAACTTGAAGTACTAAAATAACTAAAACAGAAATAAAAATAATAATAAAAAACTAATGATAATGTCACACAACAAAATGACTAAAACTTTAACTGAAATTGAAATGACATGAAAATGATAAAACAATGATAAAAATTAAATAGTATCTCAACGATACTAAAATAACCCTGGCTCTCCATCCTCACATGGAATCAGATGAGATTGCTGTTGGATTTGGCTCCTGATGATGAGCTGGATGACTCTGGAGGAAATGATGACGAGCTGGAGGCAGAGCTTCTGGCATTGATGGGAGGGGGAGGAGGAGGAGGAGGGAGGGGCGGACCAGCGGCCAAGAGACCTGGAGGAAAAGGTGAAGATACTGCCTTCTGCCAGCAGCAAGCCATGCTTGGCACCCAAACCTTTTTTCCTCATCTTTCTCTCTTTTTTGCGTCATGTAGCTCCAGTGCCCTTGGTGGACATTGAGCACATTGCAGCCCTTTGTATGAAAGACCTGGACGAGGACGGAGATGATGGAGGTGATTTGGAGAACGATGCTGATCTCTTGGTAAGACAAAAACCTTCTTGTCTTCACGTCCTCTGCAGGGGGCACATCAGGTACGTTCTTTCTCGCAGGAAACGTTTTGGATTGGAGTTGTTTTATGTGTTTCAGGCTGAGTTGAATGAGGTACTGGAAGACGATGAGGAGCAAGTGGTGAGGAAACCTCCTCCGTCACCAGTGCCTCCTCAACGCTCAAATGCAGCGCCCGCATCCCAGAATGCACCTGCCAGCCTGGAGGCTCGCCTGCAAGAGCGCTTGGACATGTACCAAACGGCCATTACCAACGCCAAGGCTGCGGGGGAGACCAACAAAGTGCGGCGATACGACCGCGGACTGAAGGTGAGACATGTCCAAGACTAGATATGGACTTTCTGATAACTGATGCTACTATCTCAGAGAGCAGGGTGGCTGATATAAAGGCGATATATGATATTTATTTATATAATATTTACTAAAAATATGCAAATAAATTAGAAGACAATAGTACATAGCAGAAGCATAACAATTACTGCAATTATATTTATTTTACATGGTATTTATTACAATTATTCTAAATAAATAAGATTATTTAATTTACCTATAGTAAATAACACAAGTGTAACAATTGCTGCATTCATATTTACATTTATTTTACATACTATTAAAAGTAAATTATTTGAAAATGTATCAACTTGAAGAAAAATAACAATTTGAACTTGATTAAAAATATCTGTAAAATAAACAATTTATACTATATTTGATATAGTATATGTTTATATTTTTAGTATATATTAAAATTTAATGTTATTTTTACTACATTTATGCTGCACTAGATAGCAATAATAAAATATAATAGCGAAATGTGATGTGCGAAGGCCACAATATGCTCTTCAGCTGGATTTGCCAAAGTTTGTGAGGTTTTTGGAAATGTCTACCAGATATATAAAGACTTGTTTAAATGATATACATGTGTATTTCCTTAATATGATGGCATATTTATGAAGTATTTTAGCGTTTGCCGTTCTGTTGTTCGACAGAACCGGTAAACAAAGACAGTAAACTAATGAAGACAGAGAACAGGAAGTCCTATGCTTCTGCAGTCAGGTGCTGTCAAAATCAAAGTCCTGCTCACGCCTTTTATCAGTCAAACAGAAAAAAGACTGAAAGTTTGTAATGTCTCAGATAGTGATCAACCAAAGGTGATGTATTATATGCATCAAGTATCCAAGACATTACAAACGGTCATTTTTTCCTCATGTTTGAGGATTTCAGAGCGGTCGGTAACATGTCCTCTTTGTTTTTAGACTCTACAGTCTATGTTGATGACGGTTAAAAAGGGGAAACCCATCGATGAAGATGAGATTCCTCCTCCTGTCGCCACCGGTGGAAAACCCTCCACTGCTCCGCAGGCCGAGCCAATCAGAGAGCCAGAAAAACCTGCTCCAGCAAACACGCTACCACAGACGGCTAACGTCAAGCCAATGCAGGACACCCAGCCAGCCGCTACATCCAAACCTCAGCTGCTACTGCCTCCATCACAGAGAGCGACGGTCATAACGCCCGATACGCCAGCCATATCACCCCTCACACCCGGCCAGCCCAACACACAGCACTCAGGTACACACACACACACACACACACACACACAGACGCTCTGACGTTATCATTCAACAGTCACTGTCAAGCTGTGGCCGTACACATTTGTGTGTGTGTTTCAGAGCTCAAAGCGAGCATTTTAAGCAGACAGAGAGAGTATAAGCTGGCAGCCTTAAAGGCCAAGCAGAGCGGAAACACTGATCAAGCCAAACAACTCTACCAAGTGTCCAAGGTGAATGAGTTTTACCACCTGTCTGTTTCACTCATGCTGCATTTAAACACTGTCATGTTTCATTCTAGCAAATGGAGTCACACATTCACATTCATTTCTTTGATGCCATTCACATTTTGTTCACGTGCACTAACATTGAAAAATCTGGGGTCTGTACAATTATTCATTTAAAGAAAATATTACTTTCATTGAGCAAGGAAGCATTAAATTGATCAAAAGTTACAATAAAGACCAGAGTTATTGCAGATAAACTAGATATTATAAAAAAACTAAAACTAGGGAAAAAACATTATATTACAATACTACTGGTATATATTTACATAAGAAACAGAACAGACTTGGTTGAAAGCTTTAAAACTCTTACTGACCCCGATCTTTTGAACAGAAGTGTAGGTCTGTTATTGTGGATTGATTGTAGATTTATCTGCCTACACAACACTAGATTACAATTAACCACAACAACTGGGAAAATGAAATCTGACTTGCTCTCCGTCTCTCGCTTCTTCACAGAGACTGGACTCAGTGGTGGAGAGTGTTGACAGAGGGGAGTTTGTGGACATCAGCTCACTGCCGCCCCCTCCTGGTACTGCTTTACCTCACAGATCTTCATTCACATCTGTTTCATTCTGGTTCGTCTGATTTTGATGAAAGTGTCTCTGTCTTTCAGGAGAGGTTGAAGAGCCGCGTTCTAACCCTCCTCAGCTGTCCGCTAAACCAGCCGCCCCTCCTGCTGCACCCACTGCTGCCCCAGACACAGGTGAGAATGTGTGCGTGTACACCTGACATCCCACACACTGATCAAACCCAGTCAGTATCAGTTATGCTGTAAATGAAAGCATATACGTGTGTTTCAGCTCTCTCTGCTCCCCGGAGCGTCGCCGAGGCCTTACAGCAGCGCATGGACAAATATAAAGAAGCTGCAGAGAGCGCCAAGAGCAAAGGAGACGACCGCAAAGCACGCATGCACCAGCGCATAATCAAGGTAACAAGCGCGAAGACTCACTTAATAAATGAACAGCTGCCATTTCATTCATCGCTTGTGTGTGTGTGTGTGTGTGTTCTTAACTTCAGCAATATCAAGACGCCATTAAAGCTCATAAAGCAGGACGGCCTGTGAATTTGGCAGAACTTCCTGTTCCACCAGGTAACGCTTGTTTACTTGTTTCCAGCAACAGCCAAATTTCTGACAGATATAGTAAGACATCTTTGAATGTCTCTCACCAGTTAAAAAATGTACCATATAATGTGTTAATTAAAATCTAAAAATATCAAGAGGTGTTTATGAACGTTAGAGTGTGGTGTGCTGATAATTTATTATATACACGGCTGTTCAGATGTTTGGGGTTGGTAAGATATATATATATATACTTTTTTTACTTTACATTTTTTGGAATTTAACTTGAATTTAATGGCTGAAAATAGCTGTTTTCTGTGTGAATTAAACATTTATAAATTTATATTAAACATTTATTGCTGTGATGCGCAGCTGAATTTTCAGCATCATTACTCCAGTCTTCAGTGTCACATGATCTTCAGAAATCATTCTAATATGCTGATGTGCTGCTCAAGAAACACTTCTGAATATTATCAATGTTGAAAACAGTTGGGAACAGTTCATATTTTTGTGGAAACCATGATACGTTTTATTTTTCAGGATTATTTGATGAATAGAAAGTTCCAAAAGAACAGCATTTATTTGAAATGGGAATAGAATGTATTTCTTTAAAAACAAAACAAAAAAAAAACCTTACTGACCCCATACTCTGAATTGTAGTGTATCTTTAAAATGATGGAATTCAATTAATTCTAAGAGGTAAAACAGATATAATGTAGTTATGGAAGCCCATTGCTGCACAGATTAAACATTTTTATCTTACAATTCAGACTTGTTTTCTTAAAGTCCTGAAAAAAAGGTCATAATTACTTGAGTTTTCTTCTGTTTTTTTTTTCTGTGATGGAATGAAAATAAAAATATGATTTTGAATTATTTTTTTATTTTTTTCACCGTTCTGAAATTTCTTTCTCAGAATTGTGAATTTCCATGTCAAGCTTCTGTAGTAGATAGTTTGTGCCCCTCATTTTTGACATTGTTAATGTTTGTGCGTGTCAGGTTGTCCTCCGCTGCAGGGCACTGAAGGCGGCCAGCAGAATTTTATGGGCGTCCTGGAGACAGCCATGAAACTGGCCAATCAGGACACAGATGCCGACGCAGATGAAGACGAGAATCCGCAGAAGGTAGCGTCAGAGTTCAGCGAAACATCTGGAAACTGTGCTTCAGTCTGACTCTTCATCTCTCTGTGTCTGTGCAGCCATCAGCTCAGCCTGGAGTTCAGAAATCCAGAGCTCCCGCTCCTCCGAAAGCCTCGTCCGCCGCAGGGATGCCCACCAGCTCCACAAACGCCCCCAAACCAGGAGGGAAAGGTAGATGTGCGTTTATATATCACCAGTAACGTGTCCGCACTGTTGTGTGATGTGTGTGTGTGTGTTGTTTTGTAGCCCAGCAGCAGCTGGATTTCCTGACCATGCGCAGGCAGCAGTTCGTGAAGGCCGCATTGCGCTCTAAAGAGATGAAGGACATGCAGGGAGCCGCTCAGCACCTGAGAAACGCTAAAGGCCTTGAGCCCATGATCACTGCCGCCAAGGCTGGACTTCCTGTGGACATCACCAAGGTTTGTGAATCACTGACGCACCAAAACATCACCGGAATTGGTTTTAGAGGGCTGAAACCTCCTGGGAACTCTGTGTTTACGAGTTACGAAGTCGTAACTATGAAGTCAGATGCTTTGATCAGAGCAAGATGCTGATGTATCTTTTTTTTACAAAAAGACAGCAAGATTTTTAAACTCTACTTCTATAAAATGATGAATAAATGATGCACATGTGGTATGGTTATGCTTTTTAAGATTTTATTCAATTTCTGAAAGTGCTATAAGTTGATTGTCTGGTGTCCAGGTGCCGGCCGCTCCGATCCGTGAGGACGACTACAGACTGTCTCATTCACGCTCGTCCGCTCTCTCTCCGCGCTCATCTGAGCAGTACGCTCAACTCATGGCGCATCTCAAACAGCAGCACGAGGTTATTACGCACACGACCAGCTAAACAACAGAGATCTGATCCATCTAAACAGAATTCAAGAGAAATGCATGCTTTATTTCCAGTCTAAATTACTTTCTAACACTTGTTTCCAGAAATGCCTCGCGTACTCGCAGCAGTACACTCATATGGGGAACGTAGCTGAAACTGCCAGGTGTGTGTGCTTCATTTATCTTGATGATGTATTTTTTTAGAAATCATTGTCAGGTAAGCAGAATTTTCAGGTGTGTGTTTTGAATGATGAGTGTACACCGCTCTTCAATACAATTCAATACAAAGTTTGAATTTTGTATTTTTTTTGGAAAGAAATTAATACTTTTATTCAGCAAGGATCCATTAAATTGATCAAAAGTGACAGTAAATATGTTTAAAATCTTACAGAAGATTTCTATTATGAATAATAGACTTCGAATGGTTGTGTATAAATCAGAACCAGCCGGATTGTATCATGTTTACCTAAGCATGCATTAAAAATGCAATTTTTCAAAAATCTACTTTTTATAAATTAATGTTTTTTTTTAAAGCACTGCCTCTTTTCTTATTTAATATTTATAAAAATATAGTTTTTACATATTAATGGAATTAAAGGTGTAAATGAAATTAATTAAAAGTTTTTTTATTAATTAAAAAATATGTAGTAATGATCAGAATCCATGTTCTAAACATAAATATTATATTGAAGTATCATTTCCTGAGCTTGTGAGCCTTAAAGTGTATTTGTTTGTGTGTAGGTTAGATTTTGCCTACATTGTGGAGACTAAATGCCTCCATGTATAGTAAAACCTGAAATGAACATTGTGGGAGCAGCAAACAGTCCTCATGAGAGAAACGGATTTATAAACATAGTAAATAAAAAAAAAACATGCTGAGGGTTTGGTTTAAGGATTACTGCTGAGTAAAGGTTATTAGCTCTGTATAAAAATATTACAAGTAAATGGAAAGCCCCCATGATAAAAACAAAAAAAAATGTGTGTGTAGGTTTGAGAAGCTGGCTGAGGAATGCATGAGTAATATTGAAGTGCTGAAGAAAGCTCACGCTAAAGGAAGTTCAGTTCCCAAATTCCACACAGAGGAGCGCACCTTCAACTCTGTCAAGTAAGAACACACACACACACAACATGTGGCTGTCAGTGAGGACGTCCTATACAGACTCTCTAAAAGTCTTCATCTCTGTTTAGGATCTTTCCTAACCTGACGTCCAATGACATGGTGTTGACCATCGTGAAAGGAATCAACCTGCCTGCTCCTCCAGGTGTGTGTGTGTGTGTGTGTGTGTGTGTGTGTGTGTGTGTGTGTGTGTGTGTGTGTGTGTGAGAACGTCTGCCTGTGTGTCATAAGGCTGTAAAAAGGCTGATTTGTCTCTACACAAATATACATGTTTTTATTCATTTTTTTCAAAAACTGTTCACTAACCCCAGCCTTTTCAACAGTAATGTCTATATATAAATTTAAAAAAATGAAATTCTGTGACAAAATGACTGCAAATGTTGTTTTCTTTGTTTTCTCCAGGAGTCTCAGCCAACGATCTGGATGCGAGTGTGCGCTTTGAGTTCCCGTTCCCCAGCGCAGTACGCAACACATTCACTCTCTTCTATACACACATACAAACACACACACACACACACACACACGCTATTGGCATCTAACAGTGTGTGTTTGTTTCTTAGGAAGAAGCTCAGAAAGACAAAACCAGCTTTGTGAGAAACTCCAGCTGTCCAGGTACACACACACACACACATGCAGGATCTGTGTTAAACAGGTGGTGGCATTAGCTGACAGTCTCTGTGTGTTTTCAGAGTTTAAAGAGGAGTTCAAGCTGAACATCAAGCGTGATCACAGAGGCTTTAAGAGAGTGGTACAGGCCAAAGGCATCAAGTTTGAGGTCATACACAAAGGGTGAGACTCCTATTAATCAACACTAACAGTGAATCTGACAATAACACGTGCAGATCACATTACACCCCATAAGAACAGTAATATTTTGCATAAGGAAAATTAAGATTATTTTTTGGATTATTAAGGGTTTTTATGGAAACTGATTTCCTCCACAGAATAAAATAAGACTTTTCATCTCAAAATTCAGTATTGTTGTTCCAGAATTGTGAGTTTACAGTATATCTCACAATTTTAAATTTTTGCTATGAATTCTAAATTTACATTTCACAGTTCTGATTGTTTTTTCTGAAAATTCAGAAAAAAAATTCTCAAAATTCTATTTTTTTTTCCACCATGGACTAAAACAATACCAAAATTGCAAATTTGATCAATTAATTTCAACTTTTTTTGGCAAAAAATAAACATACATAATTTTTGCATAGTGACAATTAAGCAGATTTTCTTCACAAATTATCATTACTGTTATGTATCTGCATTTTTTACTTATTTTTTATTGTAGATTTTTATTGATGATTCTCAATACTGTCATTTTTTTAAAAGAAATTTAAAACAAATCAGCTTAAATGTTTTAATACAATTTAAATAATTAATAACACTTTTTTTATTTTAATTGTTTAATTGTCATGAAATTTGTTCAAATTAATGGTCCTAAAAATAAAGCCTAGTTTATTTTTTAGGCAAAATTGTTTTTCACTTTTCATATGGGGTTGAAATGTGGTGTCACTATCATTAGCAATGACTCTTAATTATTTGGTGTGTGTGTGTGTGTGTGTGTGTGTGTGTGTGTGTGTGTGTGCGCGTCTGCAGTGGTCTCTTCAAGACAGATAAAGTGGTGGGAAGTGCTCAGCTGAAGCTGGAAGCTCTGGAGAACCAGTGTGAGATCAGAGAGATTATAGACGTGAGTGATTCACACAAACTCACCTATCACATGCACACGAGCGCTGGTGTCCCATGAGCCTGTGCTGCTGTTGCAGGTGTTGGACGGACGTAAGGCGACGGGAGGGAAGCTGGAGGTGCTTGTGAAGATCCGTGAGCCGCTGGCCGGTGTTCAACTGCAACCGGTGACGGAGAAATGGCTCGTCATCGACCCGCTCACACCTTCTCCTGAGAAAGACCAAGACCAAGAGAAAGACAGAGAGCGAGAGAAAAGCAGGGGAAAGGAACGGGTATGAGATGCTGTTTATGTTACACACAGGATGTGTTCTTGTATACAAAGACAGCTGGACAGAAGCTGCATGAAACATTTTCTTTTCTAGCAGGCTTCTTCTCCAAGATCCAAACCCAGAAACGATCATGACAAGAACTCTAAACCAAGGTAACACTAAAGCCGATGGCACTGATTTGATGTTGCTCTGTGAGTGTGTTTAACCCGTGTCTCTGGTTGGTTTCAGCTCGTCTTCTCCGCAGTATAAAATGCACAGCTTCAGTCTGCTTCATCATGACAAACAGAGACTGGACCTGAAGGTGTGTGCTGGTGTCAGTAGCGATAGGATTGAGCTGTTGACTGGATATAGAGTGCATCATGAGTCATTTTGTGCGTCTCTTTAGATCAATGATTATAAGAAGAACGGACGAGACCCGTCAGAGCTGATCAAGCAGCACATGGACGTCTGTCAGCGACTGCAATGGCAGAAATCATACCTGGAGAAACATCCAGCAGCACTCACAGGTACCACATGCAATTAGAAAACTTTTAATTAAGGTGCAAATTATGTGCACCGCCATTCAAAGTTTGGAGTCAGTAAGATTTTTTTTTTGAAAAAGTTAATGCTATAATTCCGCAAGGATGCATTAAATTGATCAAAAGTGACTTATAATGTTAAAAAAGATTTCTGTTTCTAGTCAATGCTGTTGTTTGAACTTTCTATCAATCAAAGTTTTCACAAAAATATTCGTCAGCACAGCTGTTTTTAACTTTGATAATAATCAGAAATGTTTCTTGAGCAGCAAATATCAGAATGGTTTCTGAAGCATCATGTGACACTGAAGACTGGAGTAATGATGCTGAAAATACAGTTTTGATCACAGGAATAAATTACATTTTATAATATTTTCAAATAGAAAACCGTTATTTTAAATTGAAATATATCACAATATTATTGATTTTACTGTATTATGTAAATGCAAACTTGGTGAACAGAAGAGACCTCTTTCAGAAACATTAAAAAATCCCAAACTTAGAACAGTAGTTTATATAATTAGAAAAAAAGAGGAAAAACACCCCAAAACCTAACCATAAACAGCCCTATTTCACTTAATATTTTCTTTATGAAATACGAACATAAAATGCTGCATGTGGACTGCTGGGAATAATTCTGATTGATGACTCAAATTAATCTGTGAATCTTTTTTTAAATGGTTCATTTAAAAGAACCTTCTAAATAAACTGATTCAGTATTGATCTTCGCAGCGCTACATATGAGAGACGTTCAGTAGCAAAACAGATCATCAATAATGTACTGGATCTCTCTGTCTGTCTCAGAATATGAAAATGTGCTGCAGAAGTTTGTCCACGGGCTCTCGGATTCAATCAAACTGTTTTCCAGCCAAGGCAACAGGGTGAGTACACCACACACACACACACACAGTCAGACTTTAGCTGTTCTGCGTAATCACACTGATAATCTGTGAGGTGTCTATTGTCATTCTCATGTCACTCAGAAGTACTTGGCATTTTTGAAGTAAAATGGGTTGCGAATGTCACTTCATATTGACTTGAAACACTCCTGCAGTTGCTTGGATGTGCAGATGTTTCATCAAAACTTCGTGATGTGCCTTAAAACACAGCAGAAGCTGGATGTCGCTTTTGAGAAGTCATTTCCACAATTTTGAAACAATTGTTTAGATTAAAGCTGTTCTGGTTTCTCAGGATGCAGCAAAAGATGCACTCGGCCGACTGAAGATGGTGGAGAACGAGGTGAATATGAATATTAAAGCCTGCAGTGTCTGTGGTTCAGTCACGTCTTCATGTGAACTCACTGTTGTGTCTTTCATTGTCTCTCTCTCACAGCTGGAGTCCGTCAGGAAGAAGAGGGCTGTCAGACAGTAAAGGAATGCGCTGAGTGACGTGACTGTCTGCTGGAAAACTCTTCACACTTCTGAAATCATGAGAATATAAGCGAATCGTGACAGATGTAACGGAGCTGCAGAGGGAAACACTACACCTTTCACAATGCTGCACTTCATTACTCTGTGGTCCAATCCATCAAAACAGTCCTCCTTTTTCTCTTTTGTAAGGACAGACATCTGAATGTTTTGAGGCAGATCAAACTCAAAAATACACATCAAACAAACATTAAAAGGGGGCTATCTCATAAAAACCCATCAACAACATGACTGGATCACATTTTTCTAGCCCCCAAAAAGAAAGAGATTAGAAATTATATTTAAACACGTTATTTTAGGACCATTAAGATTTTTTTATTTTTTTTGAATTTGACAATTAAGCACACTTAAACTGTAATGTGAAAAAAAATTATATATTATTGAAATTTAAAATAAGTATACAGCATATTCATTGTTGCTGTACTAAATTTATTTTTCATTAAAATTTTAAATTAATTGGAAAATATTTATTTAAAAAATTCTTCAAATTTCAAACAGGATTACAGGAATAAGAACATAAATATTCTGTTAAAACATTTTGACTATAAAATGCATTATAGTAATGAGAATAATGGAGGAAAATTGTGCTTAATTATCAATGCAAATGGTCCTTATATATAATTAATTATTATATATAAATATAATATATAATTTATATAAATGTTAAGTATAAGATGATTATATATATATATATATATATATATATATATATATATATAATTTTTTGTGAAATATTAATTAGTGATATTCCCCCATGCAATCTATAAATACTTAAAAAATAAGTATACTTATTGTTATGTTACCGGAGAACAGAATTAGAGACAGACCGTCATTCATTCCTCTGACAGTTTCATGCATGTAACTAGCACTACAAAAACTAAATTGGTCTTTATTTTAACCCAGTTTTTTTTTTTTTCCCTTTTCCTCCTATCTGACATCATCATCGTTCATCCTAACCTCTCTTTCATGTCTAAATGCTGTTAATCTGCAGTCTTTATTGTAATCTCCCTCCTCCAGCATTCCCAGATTAGGATAATGTCGCTGCACAACAGTGATATGGGAATAATCTCAGCACTCCAGGGAAGATGTTCAAGTGTGTGTGTGTGAGTGTGTGTGTTAAATGAAGGAGATGCGGATAATATCCCATAATCGTGGATTATCCGCACCCTGATGCTTCAGCAGAGCGAGCGTGAGACCAGGTCGTCAGAGGAACTTGAACGGGGCTCATTGTGCGGGTGTTTCGGGTGGGGGGTCCATGTGTGCCTCTCTGTGTGTTTTGGATCTGTTTAGTTTGATAAGATCAAGTGAGAGGTGGTGTGTCTGGGTGATAACATCAGTATGTTTGTGACTGAAGAAGTTTTTGTGTGAGACATGTGGCCATTCAGATGCTGAGATCAGTATGTTTCCATGACAACCTCTTTATCCGGCCCGCCATCGTCTTTTAGGATGCTGTCTGAACCCAATCATCCTTCATCATCCTCATTCACTCTAGCATGTACAGATCAGGTTCATAGGGTCTCCGCATATTGAAGGCCATCACTGCTAATGTATTCATGTATAGACTGATGTTATGATGATGGCTGTATTTTTTTAAAAGCTGCATTAATTTGTTAATGTGTCTGCGGTGAAGAATATGATGTCTGACATAATAATTAAAAAGGAAAGCTGACCTGAAAATTGAGATTCTGTCATCATTTACTCATGCTTGGGTTGTTTTAAAGCCATTGACTTATCTCCTTTTGTATTAGAAATATTTGTTTTGCAGAATGTCCTGGCTGCTCTAAACAATGAATGCTAATGGGGACTGGGACATGCTCGAGAAAAACACCTTTAAGGTAGGTTATAAATGTTTATAAAGGAGTTATTATTCAAATGTTATAGTTATCGTCATAGTTATCCTTGAGTCTTTCTCAACCAGAGGTCTGTGGACCCCTAGTGGTCCTTGACTTAATGCCAGGTGGTCTGTGTCAGTATATATTTTGTACATTTAAACATGACATGTTCCCATGAAAGAAAAATCCAGTATAGCTGATGATATGGCCAAATACTGGACGAGTCAGAATTATACTTGATTGCATTTGGTCCTCAAAAAAACACAAATGATACAGAAATGAGTCAGTTTTGTTCTGGGGGTCCTTGAGGATGTTTCTGAATTGGACTGGGGGCTGGTTCTCCAGAAGGGTTGAGATTCACTGTATAGGTATGTTTTGGGGAGAGAAAAAAAATAAAATAAATGTGTGAAGGTTTTTAAAATTTATTTTGTGTTCCGATCAGAAAGACTCCATGTATGTGGGTTAATTACAAAATTTTAATTTTAGTAAGGAAACGTGGCTTTAAATTAAAATGAGCGACGTCACGACTTATTAAAATGTCAAATTCTGAACAATAGTGCCCGCGTGTGCGCTTTTACGAATTTTTCCACAGAAACATTATCTTGCGTCCTCATTGCGAGTCATGAACATCTGCTCTTCATTGGATGCTTCCATTCAGTCGCTAAGAATAGTCTGAATCGCTTTATTGTTGCTTCGCCGCAGTTATAAGGATAATAAAAGGCTTCGTCTGAATATCAAATGCGCTGCACACAATGCGGGAGCGCGCAATGACTGACAGGAGTAGGCGTGATCAAGAGGGCGGGGCTTCCTCCACAGCGAACACGCGGTTCCGTGATCGGTGCGTCTATTTTCTCCGATCCGTGCAGGCCTTTTAAACTACGCCCACACCTCGCGATTCACGATTCACCCCGCTTTTAACACACCCCGAAGCCACCGGACGCGAAAAGTACCGACGGAACCCGTCACAGATCGGCGCCAGCGCTCCCGGAATACCTTCACGCAGCTTCTCATACGGGTCATGACGCTGGAAGCGATCCGGTACCGGTCCGGGTCTCTGCAGATCCTTAACCAGCTGCTGCTGCCGCACGAGACCGTGTACGAGGAGATCCGTTCGGTGCAGGACGGATATGATGCCATCAAGAGCATGAAGGTACGGCAGGCCCGATCGACGGATCCTCTGCCCGGTTCCGTTCACGCACGTCCGACCATCTCGAAACCGGGTAGAGGCCCCTTTGTGTCGGATCAGAGCACGGGGTCGCGCTTTGTTCATGCGTGTGCATGTATGATCCGCATAGCCTGCGCTTAATATAAAGTCCCCGTGACCTGGAAGAATATATTTCTACCATAAGAAATTAAGTGATTAAACCGAAGGAAGCACCATGTGATGTCATTAATAAACCCCAGCTGGCCTCTGTTCTGTTCTGGAATGATGCTGCTGCACATCATTCAACGCTACTTGCGTTCAGTCTGCGATATGTTTTTTTTTTTTTGTTTTGTTTTTTTTGTAGTAATGCATGCTCGAGTCTTAAGCACTGTATTTAATCTTGTTAATTGTTCGTATGTTCACAAACGTGTAGCACAGACGCTTTTGGTTGTTGTGTTTTTTAACTGAATCTTCTGAACTTTTTAAACCGTTCCTGTATCGTGTGAACGTTCCCTTATCGTTCGCGAACACACGTTGTGACGTCATGAAGGTGTTTCGCAAACCCCCGGTTTTCTTTCTCCAGCCATTCAAGTCTTGATTAACGTAGTGCGTAATTAATTTGTTGGGGTGATGGCTTTCCGGCAGCCGTGTCTGCGCTTCATTAATAGTCGTTTCTGCAAATATCTCGCATGAATTATTGATAAGCCGGGGATTCGGGGGTTTGGGTCCTGTGCCAGCCGCTGTCACTGTCGAGATCTTTACTAATGCACGGGAAATGACAATCAAGTCACGATCAGTCGTCCACCAGAGAGCCTCTCTTTACTCTCTGTTTGTCTAAAAAAACATTCTCAAGACTGGCTTGCACAAAGAAACGTTTACATACCATTTCAAGTTATAATAGTCAACTCTTAAAGGGACAGTTCACCCAGAATGAACATTTACTTGTTCCAAACCTGTATTCGTTTCTTTCTTCCATTGAACACAAAAGAAGATATTCTGAAGAATGTTGGTACTGTTCCGTACTATTCTATTGAAGTCAGTGGTTAACAGTCAACTGTTCGGTTACCAACATTCTGCAGAATATCTTCCGTGCTCAACAACTCGTGGGGGAGTGAATGAGAGAATCTTCATCTCTGGGTGAACATTGTGACATCATATCTAATCAGCTCTTTGAACTGGATGATGTCAGAATGATGTGATTGTTCATTGCAGGCAGAATTCCGAGTTCTAAAGAAATGATGACATCATGCTTACCGTAACTTCTCTTTGTAGTTCTTCAATAACCTCTGAAGTGTGATTACTGTGAACTCCGGATGACTCCGTAATTTCTTTGAAACTCTTAAATGGAAATTTAAAAGTGATTAGTACTTTTGCACATTTATTTAATTGAATTTCCTGGTAATATATAACATTTTGAAAGTAAAATGGGTTTTGTGAATTATCCTCGAGTGTGTGTCTTTTTAACTCAAAGCGGTGAACCAATTCATGTGTTTCTAATCACTATGAATACATTTTTGGGGCTTTTCACCCCCTCAAAAAACTAGTTTTTCATTCCAGTGAGCTGGTTTTAGAGCTGAATGGAACTGTTAAATCAATTTAAATTTAAATGGATCATCTCTGAGGACAGCAGGCGTGTGAAATTAAGCTCCTGGTAATGAGGCTCTTAATGAGAAGCCCTGGCGTTCCTTTGGCTCTGACTCTGTGGTGTTTTGACCTTTCACCCTGCAGGTGCGCGGGGCTCCTGCCTTGGCCATCGTGGGGTGCCTGAGCCTGGCGGTGGAGCTGCGGGCGGGCGCTGGGGGCGACGACCTCGTGTGCTTCATCAGGGACTCTCTGTGCCACCTGACGTCTGCGCGACCCACGGCGGTCAACATGGGCCGAGCCGCCCGCGAGCTCATGGAGTTCACAGAGAATGAGAGCATGGAGAAAAACACAGAGCAGCTGAGAGACAGGTGACAATACAACAGACATGATGTTTAATCTGCACGTGAAGATTTATGGATATCTCAAAAAATGTCATCTTTGACAGATATTTAGAGTTTTGTGTTAATAGCAGGTGAGCTAGATATTCCAGAGAAGATGGGTATATTCTGCTTTGTTTTCAGCGTTATTACCTTTGAAAGGTCAAACTCAGATCATAGTGTCTGTGTCAGTGTTGTTAGTGTTAACTAGAACTATTAAAATAGTGTATTAATGGAAGTAAACCTGAAATCAAATATAAATATTTTAGATGAAAAAACTATTTTTTTCAGTTAATTGCCAAGGCAAATACAATTTATTCTTTAAATTTAGGCTAAGTATTAAAATTACTGAAACTAAAACTGAAATAAATATTAAGAAATAAAAATTAGAAATTAAGCTAAATGGAAATATTAAGAAAAGAAAAAAGCACATAAAATTCCTAAAAAGGTAAACTAAAATTAAATTAAAACAGAAAACCTAAAAATAAAGGCTAATTCTAAATTACATTCTATTAAAAAAAAATAATAATAATTTTTAAAGTAGTATTTAAAATATTTCAAATTATTTACACACTTTTCTACTATGTGCAATGTCTGATTAAAGAGCCTTAAAGGAAATTACACTTGTTATTGTATGTTTTCAGTTTTACTGTGTAAATGTTATTCAGATACAATTTAAGTCGTTAATAGCAGTTATATCTAACAACATTTCATTTCCAGGAAAAAAATAAACAAATGATCCTAACAGGCTTAATATGAAGTGCTGCATTGATTACCTTTTTATCTTCCTCTAACGTGTCTGTCTCTTGGCCACGCCCCTGCTGCAGCGTGATTGGCTGGATTGAGGAGATGTTGGAGCGAGATGTGAACGACAACAAAAAAATCGGCAACTACGGCGCGCAGCACATCCTGTCCGGAGTCCCGCGAGACTCCGTCACCATCCTCACGCACTGTAACACCGGCAGCCTGGCCACCGCGGGATACGGCACGGCTCTCGGTCAGTCCGCGCGATTTTAACTGATGCAGAGATTAAGAATGATGGCTGATAATGACTGTAACTGATCCGTGCAGGAGTGGTGCGGTCGCTGCACACGCTGGGCCGCTTGAAGCGTCTGTACTGCACAGAGACCCGGCCCTACAACCAGGGCGCCCGGCTGACGGCGTACGAGGCCGTGGCGGAGGGATTCCCGGCCACCCTCATCACAGACAGCATGGCGGCGCTCGCCATGAGGGAGAAAGGCATCACAGGTGACCGGAAGAGTCGGTTCGCTTGAGGTTCATGTCTATATCAGGTCTGTCAGATGTTAATGTTCTTGTGTGCACACAGCTGTCGTCGTCGGAGCGGACAGGGTTGTTGCCAACGGTGACACGGCGAACAAGGTGGGCACGTATCAGCTGGCCATCGCGGCTAAGCATCACGGGGTACCGTTTTACGTGGCGGCACCCAGCACGTCCTGCGACCTGAGTTTGGAGAGCGGACGAGACATCGTGATCGAGGAACGTCCACCTGAGGAGCTCACCAGCATCAATGGAGTTCCTGTAGCCGCTCCTGGTAAGTGTGTACAGTGCAAAATTATCACACTGCACACAAAAACGGCACAGATTTAAAGATCCGAAGCAGTTTAGTTTGAAAACTAAAACTCCGGAAAACATTACAATAAAATAGAAATAGATGAAAATCTTTTTTAGTTAGTTGCAGAGGAGACCATTCACATTTTCATTTAGTTTAAACCGAAGCACTAAAATTGCTTACTTGTAGCGATGTTACGATTCACTGCGAGCCAGTTGAAAATCGATTCAAATATTTGACGATTCAAGTTGAGATGCTAAACGAATCACGATACATTTAGGGGTGGGAGTTTATATGAATGCATCTCTGAGGTATCTGACTGTCTTTAGAAAAGTTTAGATGATATTCTCTTTTTATTTCGAAGTGCTGCACTGGTTTGTTTACAGCGGTAACCAGGGAAACGCTGTATGGCTGCTGTTCCGTTAGCGCCTCCTGCTGTCAGAGAGTGAATCTGCGTCTCATTCAGAGCATCTGCTGTCTGTTTCCTGCAGATGTTTTATGTAGTATAAACCACTGGTGGTGGTTGAGGAGATTACCCACTTCTATGTAAAGCGCTTTGAGTGCCCAGAAAAGTGCTATATAAAAATGTAAGGAAGGAATAGTACAGTTTCTCAAAACAAAAGTTGGAGCAAATTTTGTCTAAAATTTCAATTTAGTTTTGTTATTTGGCATATTTCTGTTTCACAAAGAAATGGGCAGCACTTTGTCCAAGCAATAATAAAAGGACACCTTTTCATTTATAATTTGTCTTAAATCTAATTTTGTTTAGAAAGAAATCGGGAGAAAATCTAATCGTGAAATCAGTATCATGAATCGAATCATGAGTTGAGTGAATCGTTACATTCTTACTTACTAGGAATAAAACATACTTAAACTGAAATATATAAGTTAAATCTAAATCGGAATATTAAAAAATATACATTGAAACAACAAAATTACTAAGAAATAAACTTGAATTTAAAAAAAATAAAAATAACAAAAAAATTTTTAATTCACAATATTAATAAAAAGTATATAAATAAAACTAAAATATCACTGATCCAATTTTTTTTTTTACTAATTCCCAGATAAGCACTTCCAAGGATGAGCATAAACATAAAATTTATGTTTTCCACTTTTTTTTAAAGATTGTCTATAGATAAAGTAGTTAAAGTTTAGGTTTTTTTTAGACACTTATTAGCAATTAACTGGGCATAAATAATATAATTTATGTTTCCACTTTTTTTTTACCTGCCTTTAATGTCACACATTTAAAAAAAAAAAATCAAACTGTGAGAATTAGTGGCCGATATTTGGCATTTTTCAAATATCAGCATCAGGCGATAAGTTTTTCTGCTATACAAATCTGTCCAATAATCTAATATAACATTTAAACTGCTGAGAGCGGCAGCGCCAGAGCACACAGTGCTCACACTCTTCCTCTTGTTTACTGTCGTTAACAGTTCTGTCTAATACGGATAGAAGTCTGTCTAATAATCAGAACGGTTAAACAAAGAAATTAATGTATACAAAAAGTATTATAACAATTGCTTTTATATTAATAGTAATAGAAAGGCAAACATTATAATACTTTCTCGTTTGCCGTCAGCATTAATCAAGTATGCATTTATATAATTTAAACAAATCTTTGAATGACTAATGAACATTTAATTCCACAAACCTTGCAAACTTAGTCGAATACTATAATAATAATAATAATAATAATAATAAAGGTCCAAAATAATAATAATTATATCGGCTTCATATCGGCTATCGGCCTCCCTGCTTTCCAAGATATCGGCATCGGCCGTCAAAAAAAAGGTCCAAATATAAAATAATAAATAAATAAATGCATTCTCATGGGAATTTTTGTGAAATTTAAGTATGTTTCTATAAATCTATATATATATACATACATATATACATTTATAAATTTTTGAAGAATAAAAAGTTCAAAAGAACAGCATTTATTTGTATACACTATCGTTCAAAGTATTCGTCAAAGAATCCTTTTTTACAAAAAAAAAAAGAAACAGCAAAAACATTTTTAACAATTACAAATAAATGCTATTCTTTTGAACTTTCTGTTCAGCAAAGAATCCTGAAAAATAAAATGTATCACAGTTTCCAAAAAAACACGAAGCAGCACAACTGTTTTTAACATTGACAATAATCAGAAATGTTTCTTGAGCAGTAAATCAGCATAATAGAGTGATTTCTGAAGGATCATGTGACACAGAAGACTGGAGTAATGATGCTGAAAATTCAGCTTTGATCACAGGAATCAAATTTTCACATACAATCAGACAGAAAACACATAAATGAAGCATTGGTGAGCAAACACACTGAAAATGCTTTTACTGTATACTTGATTAAATAAATGAAGCATTGGTGAGCAAACACACTGAAAACATTAAAACTTCATACCAATCTCAATCGTTTGAACGGTAGTGTAAGTGTATTAAATGAGTTTTTGCATCATCTCCATGTACAGTAAACGGCTAATTGGAATTATTATTATTTTATTTATTTATTTATTTTTGTAAATGTTCATAGCAACAGGAGTTTTTTTATGGTAAAGAAGGGGTGAGAAAAACAGAAAAAGATGATTAGCATGTGTGCGTATGTGACCTCAGGGCTTAAGTGAGATTTGAAACAGAGCGGAGCTGCTTTAATTAAATGGTTCTGATATGAGCGCGAGGGAGTGAGGGAGGGAGGGAGGAATGATCCTCCGTATGTGTGAAAACAGAAGAGAGAGAGGATCCAGAATCATCAGATTAATTAAAGCTGCAGTATTTAATAACTGCCGGCGTCTCGAGGGGGAGAGACTCTCTTGAACTCTGCTGTCTGACGCACAACAGACAAGACCGGGAGATTGAGACGGGAACGCGGGTCCCAGATCAGCATGGGAATCAATTCATCTCAACAAATTAACTTGTTATCTGACTGGAACGGTTATATGTCTGTTATATTTGAAGAGAAATACCACGAATCAGACAGTTATGAGCTAGACTGCTGTCTCTCTGTCTGTAAAGTAAAATAGTACAGTGTTAATATGTTTGTTCATGGGAACAGGTTTGGAGAAATGTAGCATTACATCATTTGCTCAGCAGTGGATCCTCTGCAGTGAATGGGTGCCGTCAGAACTAGAGTACAAACAGCTGATAAAAACATCACAATAATCCACAAGTGATTCACACCACTCTATTAATTTAAATTTTTTCTAAAAAAGTGTCTTCTGCTCACAAAGACTGCATTTATTTTATCAAAAATACTGTAAAAACAGGAATATTGTGAAATATTATTACAATTTTAAATATTTATTGTTAATACATGTTAAAATGTGATTGATTCCTGTGATGCACAGCTGTATTTTCAGCATCATTGCTCCAGTCTTCAGCGTCACATGATCTTCAGAAATCACTCTAATATGATGATTTGCTGCTCAAGAAACATTTCTGATTATTAACAATGTTGAAAACAGTTGCTGCTTCATATTTTTGTGAAAACTGTGATGCATTTTATCTTTCAGAATTCTTTGATGAATAGAACATTCAAAAGAACAGCATTTATTTGAAATAGAAAACTTTTGTAACATTATAAATGTCTTTATAAATGATACATTTAATGTCCTTGCTTAAATAAAAGTATTAATTGCATTAAAATAAAAATAAATAAGTGTACCTAAATCCGCAATCAGAAAAGTTTTGACTGTGTAAACCCTTGAAAGCAGAGATAGTTAACTAAGTATAAAAACAATTTAAAAAATGTTATTTGAAAGAACTGAAATATAAATTAAATTATTTAACTTATTTTATTTTAGCTTTTTGCCAAAGCAACACTTCTTATTTTAATTGATTCTAATTTTAAGTACTATAATAACAACTAATAATATTATTATTATTATTATTATTATTTTATTATTATTGTACAGGAAAAAAAAATATATATATATTTATATATATATTTTTATATATATATATATATATATATATATATATATATATATATATATATATATATATATATATATATATATATATATATATATATATAAGAAAAAAATCAAAAAATTAAAAACAAATTTACTAAGACTTAACTAAAATGAAAGTGCAAACAGAAAATATAAAATAAAATCTAATTCAAAGATTACCATAAGTTCTAATAATATATCATTGACTGAAATGAGACTGATTCTCTCTGTTGTAGGTATCGACGTCTGGAACCCGGCGTTTGACGTCACTCCTCACCAGCTGATCACCGGCGGCATCATCACGGAGCTCGGCGTGTTCCTGCCGTCTGAACTGCAGGCCGCTCTGACGGGGAGACTCACCGCTCTGTAAGGCGCCTCTCACCTCCGGCGCGCTCCTAATGTTTTCACCTCACTGTGGTGGAAGTTGCACCTTTAATTACACACACAAGCGTCGACACTGAGGTGTTAGCAAGGTATACAAGGCTCGCTCCATTCAATTCAACACTTTCAAAGTGGAATAACACCATGTGACACACACTTGTACAACCCAGGGATGCTTGTAAACACACTCTCACACACACACTCACACACACACGCACACACGTTCTCCTTCTCTCTGAGTGTACAGCTCATGTCACATCATCTCATGTCTTTTGTCTTCATCGTTGTGAAAACCTTGGTCATTTGTTCCCTTTCCGCTCGTTTTTTCCCTTCTATCTGGCTCAGCTCCAGTTTTTAACAGGAAGTGTTTCACAGAGATGTTAAACGGTGTAGATCATTCAGAGTATTTCAAAATAAAAGCCTTGCACTAAATACGGGTCAACTGCTGTCCATTAAGGGGGAATCTCACGAAACCTGTCCAGAGCTTGTCCAGGTCTTATTTCATCACCTAATAAAAAAATATTTTAAATATTCTCAAAAGTACACGTAATTTGTTTTTTTTTGTTTTTTTGGCATTTCTAATGAGAAAATATTTTGCATTACACTAAAGGGGAAAATGTTTTTAATTCTTGTTTTGATATTATTTTCATTTTTTTTTTTTTTTTTTTTTTTTTTTTGCAAAACTAATTGCAAAATATAACGCCATATTTTCTTTTGTTTTGAGGTGAAGTGTTTTCATGAGACTATCCCTTACAGGTCCGACTGTTTATTAGTTATAATAGATTTGAAAAACTAAGCCCATTTCAGATATAGGCTGTACTTTAATGTACTTTATTGTACATAAGCACGCCAGTCTTTTTCCAGGCAGTGCCAGCTGAACAAACTATCTCATGTTACTAAATCAAAATGCTAGATTAACATTGAGACATTTAAAACCTGCCTTTGAGCAAATAAAACAAATACAGAGAGAATGACCACTCGTATGCAGAGAGTTTTAATGTTATTTGAGCTTTACAAGCAAACACAGTGAGTTAGAATGAAGTAATAAAGACCAGAATGGTCGATCTGCCTAAAACGAACAATTACCGGTCAGTGATTTGAACTTCACTTGCAGTTTTCAGGTTTATCTCGAGCTCTATTGGTTGACAACACAAATTATTTTCACGTACAACCACAGATGCTCGAGTTAAACCTGCGGTATTTCTTTAAATCTGTCATTTAGGCAGATGTATTTGATCAAGGTGTGGGAAAATGGTGCTATGGAGCTAGATGTTAGACAATACCTCAGAAGAGATCCCAGACTCCTCTAGTACTTCCACTCTACTTACACAACCGTACTTGTTGTGTAAGTAAATACAACACAGAACTATCAAACACGATCACAGCTGAGCCTGGGTGAGCGTCTGCAGGCACGGCTGCCTGACCTCGGGTCAGAGTCCGGTGTTGTCCCCAATTCTGCACCCTCTAGTACTTATAGGTTTAGGAGTAGGAGTGAGGGAGGGGTAAAGATTAGGCAATTAATTAGTGACTTCAACGAATCTGGCAGGGGTGCAGAATTTGGCACAACACCGCCGAACTGATGCTGACGCGTGCCACTGTGGGTTTAAGTGCGGGTCTGATCCGGGATCAGCGCTGTGAGTTGGTCTGGGCTTGTGCTCCGTGTTATCGAATGTAACGAGGCCCGAAATCCTCACTGCCTTACGAGACCAGCAAAAACACCCCGCCCACTGATGTCCGATTGGCTGAATGAGACGGAGCCACGCCCACGGCTCAGAGAACACTTACGGCTTTCTGAAATCACCATAGCAACCCCATCATATAAACTTATGAAAAGTAACAGAATTTATGTTTGTTTGTTTTTTTGTTTTTATCATAGTACCCCTTTTAAACTGTTGTTTAACACCAAACCGATTGTTCAGCCGATGAGACGTCTCTTCGAATAAAATGTTCGCTAGACGAAAACACCATAGAACAGTTTGAAAGTTGTGAGCTGTCAAAAAATGATGACCTTTATATGATGTGTGCCATGACTGCACAGCCTCGTTTTCATCCGCGTTAAATCCAAAATGGCGTCTAAGGCATGATAAAGGCATATGGTGCGTCCAAAATCCCGCACTTGTGCACTATTCTATGATGCTTTGTGGTATAAATACTGCGAGTAGTGTGTTGAAAATTACAAAAAGAAAAAGTGCACTATAAATACCTGGATGATGCACTTAAATAACTGAAAAAAGAAAGAAAAAAAATGAATGTTGGACACTTTATCCACTCAGTTGTCGCATCTTTTATTGCGTAGCGAAGGGGGAGGGGCTTTCAGACTCTGATTATGAATGACAAAATAACCTTATATAATTCATACATTACATGAGTGAGTACATAGTGTATAGTGCATCACTTGGGACGCAGCTATAGATATCTATAGGTAGATGTCTGCAATCTTGGAACGGTCACTCACAATAACAATCAATGAGTTTCAAAATGCAACAATATTGCTTAGCCTCTGAATGTAAAAACTGTCAAAATTGTAATTGCAGAAGAAACTGGATAAACTTTCACAGGTAATAGTGTATTGGTTTGTGTTTTTAATATGTATTAACTCAATGTTACAGATTTTTAAACATCATGTTAGCCTACAGCTTCGACTTCTTGTATTGTGTTAATTAAGAAAAATCATCTGCTGAAGTCTATTGCAGATACAGATATTCTCACATGTGTACAACTACAGTTGCAATGCACAGGCAACTTGCTCTCAGTTTTTACTGACAAATATAGCGGATGGCTTACATATAGAGGCCCATAGAAACAGACTCTTATAGGACATCTATCTATACATATCTATGGATTATTTAGATAATAACTTTGCATCACACACGGTATTGAATGCACATTCATTTTTACAGTTTCATCTGTTTAAATAAAACATGTAGCATCAAAACACTTAGAGCAGCTGTACATGTTTGTCTAATTTTTTTAATCCAAATTCTCATATAATACAGCTCAAAACTGTTTAATTTCTTTGATTTTTAAGACCAGAACTATGAATAGGAAATATGGAAAGACATAGTGTAGCATCGGAGTCATCCATGTGGCTTTGTAATGTTCTGAAGGTACAAAATTATTTTTCACATCACAGTATTTTTATTTTAATTGGACTGTGTGAGCTGATGATTTGTTTTATGTATATCTATACACTGTATATCCATGAATTGTGATTCTTGGTGATGAATCTGTTGTTAAAAAGCTTACATTGAGAGGCCCTCTTTAGACACGACTCGCCACTCGACAGCTAAGAGGCTAAATCTACAATATAAGCAAAGAAATGCCTGAGATTTAAAACATTTAAGACGAAATGCTTTGAAGCGCTTCACATGCACGGCCTGGCTCTTGTAGAAACTGTGATTCAAGCAGTTAGCTGGTGTGCCAAAGCTGTAAACGTTCATGGACTCTTCTCTCTGTATTATACGGAAATTTAATGTAATGCAAAAATGAATAAATCTTTATTCAAACACAGAGAGAGAGGTAGATGGGACGTTTTCTTCTTCACCAGACGACCCAAATACAGGACGGTCAGCTGATAAATAAGCTCATATGTTTGCCATGTGCTTTAATGTGATGAGAGGAAACTCTGGTGCCAAAACGATAATGTGACTGTGATCAGTGGGAAGCGTGACGGTGGACAGACGTCCGTCTGAGAGGACCTCTTTGTGTTTCTGTTTGTTCTCGTTCTTCTAATTGATAATCACAACTGAGTTTGATTTTGTATTCTGTGGAAGTAGTTGGAGAAAAAAAAAAACTATTAGACTGGATGTTTTTTATACATATGATATAATATACAACATACATAAATTAAGAGATGTCTGTTCCACATCAGTACAATAAACAGAGAGAACCAATACTGCTGTGTCTGTGGTCATTTCTTGGGTAATTATTGACCTGTGAGATGCTAACAAGGAGACCAAATATTAATGAGTACTCAAATAGTGCTTGATCTTTTAAAATTTGATTATACTATTAAAACATATCATATCTTTAAGAATTTCCAGGTTCCCCCTCGTTCCTAAAACATTATAGTTAAAATGTCAAGTTTTCGTTGTCAGATACAGACATGACGGAAGCTGGGGGTGGACAACTTTTGAACCGGATGATTATTTTGTTTAAACATCATATTTTTAATTTAGTACTGCCCTTCAGAAGCTACAGAGGATACTCATCAGTTTCAGAAGATACTTTGTCCCTGAAGACAAAATAAGTACAATTTACCATGATCTTCAAATTCAAAAAGTTTTCACCCCCCAGCTCTAAATGCATCCGTCGTGTTTCCTTCTAGAGCGGGAATCTTTGAACCTTTGGTAATAGTTGTGTATGAGTCCATTAGCTGTCAGTGTGAAAAGATGGATCTCAGAGTCATACACTGTTGGAAAAGGTTCATATATGAAAAAGCTGTTGGAAATCCAAAGACCTGGAAGTTTAACTGCTCAGGACAAACAAGGGACTCATTAACAACCATCACAAAACAAAAATACAGCCGTGGATCATCTAGATAACGACACACAGTATTAAGAATCAAGTGTATGTAGAGTTTTGAAAGGGGTCATTTCTATAAAATCAGCTATTAGTTTGTCACAAACATCTTTTACATAAAATATCTTACTCAGGACTATATAAAAAATAACATGCATTTTGTATGATGCCTCTTATTTTGGTGAAATAGTTAACGTTTTGCAGATTCTGCAAAGTTTTAACCACAACCGTATGTATGAATACACAGAGCTGGGTAGGAACTGATTACATGTAATCTGGATTACATAATCAGATTCCAAAAATTAAGTACTTGTAATTAGATTAGATTACATTTTAAAGTAACCGTAATCAGAGTAGTTACTTTTTTACTGATTACATATTCACACAGCAGTAAATCATTCATAATTTGTTGAATCTCCCTAATTTTTCTTTTTCATCCATAATAACAATGAATGGAATTAATTTTCTCTCTCTCAGTATTTTTACATCAATATGGAACACGATTATCCTGGTTAAATCAATGTGATAAACACGTTAGGTCAAAAGTCATCTAAAAGTAATCAGATGTGTAATGTGATGGATTACGTTACAAAGAACATTTTTTTTTATCTTGTAATTTGGAATCAGTAATGGACTACAATTTGTAAGTAATCTACCCAGCACTCTGTGTATGCCAAAAAAAAACGTATAAATTAAAAAGAAACTGAGACATGAGTTCCGCAGCGAAAACTAGGCATGGACTGGTTGGTCCACATGCTCTGATGACCTCACACTCGCGCAGCGGCGCCGACGTGATGATGTCAACCGCGCGTCGGCCAATCAGCGCTCGAGCTCTGCGCCACTTCCTCGAGGTCGCGTCACCGAGCGGGAGCTGCGTGCGCGGGTCGGAAGTGTCTGTCTGAGAGGAAAAAAAATAACATAAAACAATAAAGCAACACCAAATAAACACTGTCAAACCTTTGCGAATATGGACCATTACACTAAATATTGAACTTCGGATGATAAAGCAGCGCTAGGACTGATAAATAAGCGCACATAAGGCGGACTGAGGGGCGTTGGGGAAGAGTTAGCCGCTGCTGCTAACGCACGATGCTAACTCACTGATTTATGACTGACTGAGTTCAGCGTATTTCAACTAAAAACTGCGCATTCCGGAGGATTTGAAAGACGGGAGTGCGCCTGGTGTCAGTAGAAAGTGTGTTAGTGAGGTACAGGAGGTGAATTGTCTTCTCGGCGGCCGTTTGTGTTGAGGCCTGCTGTACGAAGAGTTAGATAAACGCGTCAGTTTAACTCATCAGCCTCGAGGATCAACACGTGTACGGAGGTAAACAGGTGAAGATGTCGGCCCAGGCGCAGATGAGAGCCATGCTGGACCAGCTCATGGGCACGAGCAGAGATGGTGAGTGTTTCTTTCGGTCTCGTCAAATCGAAACTAAACCATGCATTTGATTCAATCAGCGATTCGTTACTTTAACTGACTCCGTTTGATGATTTATACTGTATGCATCGATACAGACCTGTTTAAAAAGTCACGGTTTTCATGTGTTTCATTGCTCTCGTGGGTCGGTTAAATCATTTAATATCTCTGAACTCAGTGATCGGATTGATGGAAACACGTCAGATTGATGATTTCCTCGCCATGACTGTGTAATCTGTTACTCTCACTCTTTGATTGGCATGATTAAGTCATTCTAATTATTTCGCACGATAAATAGTTTAATCAGATTTTAATTTAATTAAAAATCATGACTCTCCCGAATTTGACTGTTAATTTGACATTGCATGATTTTGTGAAATCTGTAACTTGACTGAAATTGTCATAATTTTATTTATTAAGATTTTTTTTTTTGAATTAATTTATTTATTTTATTTATTTATTTTTAATTACATGATTTGTAAACACCATTATTTGATTGACATGATTTTATAACATTGATGAATTTGTTGATTCGGTTAAAACTCTTATGGTTTGGCTGAGATCATTATAAATGAGTCATAAATGTATTGTTATATGAGAGTCATGAATATGATGATTCGTATGCCATGATTCACATGTTTTGCTTGACATAATTACATTATCTTACAAAATTATTAAAATAATTATTCTCTCTTTTTTTGGCATAATGACGTCAAAATTGTAATTTGATCAACATTCTCATAATTTTCATGATTTATTTTTAAAATGAGAATCATGAATTGTTGCAAGGCTGTTCATTTGAATGGTGTGTCTCATTGTTTGTTTGTCACGATGAGAATCATGGTTAGATGAATTGTTTTGATGCTCATAATGTGTGGATCTGATTTCTCGCAGGAGACACGATGAGACAGCGGATCAAGTTCACGGACGAGCGGGTGTGTAAGAGTCATCTGCTGGAGTCGTGTCCACATGACATACTGTCTGGAACCGTAAGTGTCTCATTATCATTCTTCATCTCTGTGGATTTGACTTTACTCATCTAAAACCTGTTTGTTAATTGCAGCACTTCATTCATGCTACGCCACGGTTGCATTATGACATTAAAAAAGTTATCTGAGGTTTCTAAATGGTTGTATTTGTGTAGCGCATGGATCTGGGGGAGTGTGTGAAGATTCACGATCTCGCTTTGAGAGCAGATTACGAGATCGCATCTAAACAGCAGGAGTATTTCTTTGAGCTGGATGTGAGTAAAAACCCTTCCATTCATATACATTTGACTGTGTGTGTGTCAGCTGCTCATAAATGGCTGATTGTGGCGTGTCTCCTCAGGCCGCAGAGCACCTGCAGTCCTTCATCGCAGACTGTGACCGAAGAACTGAACTGGCCAAGAAACGTCTGGCCGAAACGCAGGAAGAGATCAGCGCTGAAGTGGCTGCTAAGGTAAAACCTGATGATCTGCGGTGGGGAGTCCCTAAACGTTTCTCTGCAACACGAGATTTCACTTGCACATCATTTTCATATTGAAGTTTCACACACCTGCGTTTTGTTCACAAACCAGTGAGTAGTGAGTCCTGGTCCACAGCTCTGTTATAAATGGGCCCTTCAGTGTGTCCTTTTCCAACTTCCTGTTTCGATAGAAAATACATGCAATCAGAAAAGAAATCCACTTAATTCTGTTTTTTTTTTTTTTTTTTTTTTTTTTTTTTTTTTTTAAGGGATCATATCCTACACAACCTTGTTTCCAGCACAGAATAAAAAAAAGATTGTAAAATCTCACAATTCTGACTTTATTTTTCACAAATCTGATGTTTTCTTTTCTAATTTAAATTTTTTATTTAGAATTTTAACTAAAAGTCAAAATTGGCAGATAGTCAGAATTCTAAGGAAAAAAGTCTGAATTGTGAATTATTAGCATAGAATTCTGAGAAAAAAGTCAAAATTGTGAAGTGTAAACTGAATTCTGAGGAAAAAAATATCGGAATTATGAGTAAAAAAAAAAGTTGTGAGATTGAGAATTGTGAGATATGAATTTGTGATTGCAAGAAAGTAAAAATAAAATACAAAAAATCCCTTTTTTTGTTCTTTTTGTGTGTGTGTGTGTGGCAGAAGTAGGCTTCCATAATATCTTGCCATTTGGTAGCCTTTAGTTATTATGTCTGAGATCAGTTTGAAACGTTATTGAAAGTCTGTTATTTTCAACCACAAATAATTTTATTTGTCATGCCCATTTGCCCCACTCTCTGACCCTTACTATGAATCTTGTCTGTTTTTACAGCTGTAACTTTAAGTCTTCTTCATGTTCTCTGATTTTCTGTTTGATTGGCAGGCAGAGCGTGTGCACGAGCTGAACGAGGAGATCGGGAAGCTGCTGGCGCGTGCAGAGCAGCTGGGCGGCGAGGGGAACGTGGAGGAGGCGCAGCAGGTGCTGGAGAAGGTGGAGAAAACACGCACCCTGAAGAAAGAGGCAGAGGTCAGTGTGGGGTCAAAGGTCATGAGGGCCAGGTGGAAATATCATTGTAATCCTCCTTACTACCTGTAGAGCTTAAATCACAAATTCAGTTTGATTGGGTGTAAAAAAATATTGTGGCGTTCTAATCGCATTATTTCAAGTAAATATGCTGTTGTGTTTAGGACATATACCGCAACTCCATGCCAGCCTCCAGCTTCCAGCAGCAGAAGCTGCGTGTGTGTGAGGTCTGCTCTGCTTACCTCGGTCTCCACGACAATGACCGCCGCCTCGCTGACCACTTTGGAGGGAAACTTCATATAGGTTTCATCGAAATCCGTGAGAAACTTGAAAAACTGAGGGTAAGATGGAGCACACAGAGCTCAGTCGGGCTGTTGTCGCGCGGCTCTTCATTGACGATCTGTGATTTGCAGAAAGCTGTGACGGAGAAACAGGAGCGCATGCGCACGAGGAGAAGAGAGGAGCGTGACAGAGAAGAGGAGCGAGCCAGAGAGTGGGAGATGGAGAAAGAGAGAGAACGCGAGCGGGAGCGCGAGAGAGAAAGAGAGAGAGAGCGCGAGCGTGAGCGAGAGAGAGACAGAGAGAGGGAACGCAGGAGGTCCGTCTCTGTATTCTGCTTTCATTTCATTCACCAAAATGTGTTGAAATCATAAGAGGCCTTTATATTATAGCTGAAAAAGTATCTTGATATTTATGTATTTTGCTTCCAATTAGTTGAGCCTTAATAGTCAAGACAAATCAAGCCACATTTATTTCTGTAGTGCTATACACAATACTAATTGTTTCAAAGCAGCTTCACAGTAATAAACAGTAAAATAAGGCAATATAAAAAAGAAATAGTTAGGTTGTAAAATAATTCAATTTCAGCTTTAGAGCAGCTCTACTAGTAGTCAGTAGTATCATTATTCAGTTCAGTGTTGATTCATTTTATATTCAGTGTTGATTCAAGTAGTTCAGATTCAGTTCAGATATACAATAACAGTAACAGTTATTTGCAAAGTTCATCAAGTATGAAATTAACTCATTCAAACTATGAAGCATCTCTACAGAAGACAGTAGTGATTCATTTCAGATTCACTTTAATGTTGATTCATTCATGTTAAGATTCAATAACAGTGATGCAAAGTTAGTGTCATTATGTTTGATTCAGTAACAGTGTTGATATGGCAAAGTTCATTATGAAACGAACTCAATTCAATTATAAAGCAGCTCTAAAGAGACAGTAGTGTCATTGTTTAGCTCAAGTCAGTTCATAATATAGACTAAACAGCCAAATAGATTCAGAATCTAATAGTAACTTAAAAACTTCAAGAACTAAAAATAAGCCAAATCTAACGAACAATGATCAATTTATGTTTTTGTTTTTGCTATTTAATTTGGAGGTGTAGTAAAGCAGTAGTTACACATACTTTAAAGATGTGAAATATCACACAGAGACTCCTGAGAACATTTTTAAAGAGTTGAACTATCTGACATTTAAATAAAAAAAACATATATTTGTTGTAACACAGAAATGCACAAGTGTTTTATCATGATTGTCTTTCGTTAAGTTATTCTTCATCCCTCTCTTTAGGTCCAGATCCAGAAGTGGTGAGCGATATCGGTGAGGACCAGCTTCCTATCTAATAACATCTGGATCAGTATCATATGTATGTACTGTGTATATATATATATATTTTGCTCTGCTTTTTAGGGAAGGAGGAAGCTCGTCCTCTCATCGCTCTCGTCGGCACCGTGAAGATGGAGAGAGGGAACGAGACAGGGAGAGGAAACACAGGCACAAAGATCGCCATCGCTCTCGCTCCCACTCACACAGGAGCAAAAGGAAGAGGTACCACAACAACGTCAGCTTGACTCGACCTGTCTGAGTCTATTACACTTGAGCAACAGGGCATGATTTACAGTGATTTTGCCATAGTCAAGGACAGATTAATGTGGTCAAATCAGTGTAATGAACAACATTACGACAAGATACCAGTGTTGTTCAATTAAAAGGAATACACGTGGTGTGTTACATGGTCGTAGTTCATGTTTAAGAGCCAGATCAATTTGAAATAAAGTAACGGAAATCATTATTAAATAATTTACATTGTTTTAAATAAAATAAGTGTATACAATATAATTGACAATCAGACCAATGTTCAATTAAAATAAATGCTGTGTTTTGTGTTAAATGGTCATGATCAATTGTAAATAAAGCATTTTAAATAATTAGAATTTACTTTTAAATGACTACATTTTGATTTGGAATTATGTAGATTTTAAAAGTAATTTATATTTGGAATTTTAATTATTTGAAACTATTTTTAATAATTTGAAATTAGCTTTAAATTATTACATTTATATTTGGTATTTAAATTAACATTTTTAAAATGTATTTATTATTTTTTATGTGGAATTTTTATTTTTACTTAATAAAAATAATATTTGTAATTTATACCATTTATAATTATTTTTAAATATGTGATTAAATATTTGTGTTGATATGAAAAAGTAATGACTTGGTTAAAATAAATTGTTTAATATATATATATATATATATATATATATATTCCCATTTTTGCCTGTCTGTCACACTCACTACTGATACATTTCTGCAGGTCTTCCCACACCAGAGACCCGGAGCCGAATCAGCCTCAGGAGAGATTGCGGGAGAACGCCGCAGACGAGAGATGGTGGGACAACGGACGCAGGGACATGGAGAGAGAGAGATCCCCCGTCTCCCCAGACATGAGCCGAATGAAAGAGCGGGAGAGATCCGTGTCGCTGGAGAGAGATCAGCGCTCCAGCTCCGAGGAGAGAGAGTCCGGAGAGATCTAGAGGGAAAGATTCAGATACTTTACTGTAGCTACCGATCCCTGCTCCTTCTCATAGCCGGCAGTCGCCCACACTGATCTGTCAATAACTGGATGAGCTTGCCGTCCGGTTACTCATACATCAGTAGAAGCTCAGCGGCTAGAGAGGAAGCCAGTCACAGATTGCGTGTGAGAGAGTGTGTGTGTGTGTGTGTGAGTGTGAGTGTGAGAGAGACCAGCATCAATATTTGAGATACAGATGACACTTCAGACAGCAAGAGTTACATACTTTGATCTAGTTGATCCAAACTAGTCAGCGAACCAAAAGAACATTTGAACAGAAGTGTTGTAGAGGGAGAAGAGTGCACTTAGAAGTAGTTTATTTTTTATGTTGCAGAATAAGGAGAGGTGGATGAAGGTAAACCTGCAGGAGTATGAAACCACCACCGGAGAAGTCTTTTTCATCCTTTTAAACTGGCTACTATTTTTTTTTTCTTCTTTTTTAAATAATTAAAGCTCCTTAAATGATTATTTTGATGTGGATATTATTGTCTCCTGTTTTTTTCTCTGATTTCATTTGATATGAATCTAAACTAAGAGCTGAACTGAGCAGTAAACCTGGAATGAGAAATGTTTTGTTTTTGTTTTTTTTTCTCCACAAAACCCACACCCGTTTTTTCACACATAACCACACGCATTTGTAACTCGGCTTGGGTTATTTCTCATGGTACCATGATGTCTGCGAGTTTCTCTTTCCCCTTTTAACACTCTTTCATTTTGCTGTGTTGAGAGGTTGTCTTGAAACTTCATCTTGCCTTGTCATTATGCTATGAAATAATAAATCTCTTGCGTTCATTGTTTAAAGCGTTTCAGTCTTCTTGAGAACTCATTTGAATCCATTTTCTGCCATTGCTGAAATAAATGTGAGTGTTAATACTTTATTTGCATTTCTGCACGGAAATACCAGTGTTTGCAATGAAACAAAAGTGTTAAAGTATCAGAAGACCACCACACTTATAATGCTGCGTGATGTTACATCTATATTAATTCATTTATTGAAGTCCAAAATGTAGTTAAACATCACTGACTCAATCTAATCTTAACACATTAGATTACACAAGCCAAAATCAATTAGTAAAAAAATAATAATAATAACTAGCTTTTTAATTCCAGGTCAGCATATTCTCAGTATTTGATATGGCTGATAACATATCGGAGTAAACCACATTGAGTATGAATCAGTGTTGCCAGGTGTAAATTGAATTGGTCTACTTAACACTTGCCGCGGGTTGAAGCAATAACGTGATATTTATCCCCTGGAATAAGAATTTTACGAAGAAACCCGACAAAAACGTATATTTTACGCCACGTAACGCGATCGGGCTAGTTTTGAGTAGCAATTGGGCGGATTTTATTGTGAAAACCTGGCAACCCTCATTCTGTGCGAGCATAGACCTCAGGAAAAAATAAAAAAACATTATTTGTTTGTTTGTTTAAACATCTGAATTTTAATAAAAACCCTTCCGTTTTCTCCAAAGACGAAATTAAAAGTTTGAGATCAATAATTTTAAGATCATAACTGTGTTAGGCGGCTTCTGAACGCGCGAGGGCAGCAGCGCGCACTCTATGGTGGGGCGCGCGGCCGCGGTGAGATGTCACGCGCGTCGCGCGTCGACTTTGAAAAATAAGCGCGAGGAGGAAGCGCCGGGTTTTTTTTTTTTTTGGTAAACATACAAAGTGCCTGAACTGAATCTGCTGTCAGAGCGCAGGTACACGGATCTCTCTCTCTCTCTCTTTCTCTCTCTCTCTTTTTCTCTCTCTCTCTCTCTCTCTCTCTCTCTCTCTCTCTCTCTCTCTCTCTCTCTCTCTCTCTCTCTCTCTCTCTCTCTCTCTCTCAGTGGAAAGCTCTCTCACTCATCTGCACTCTGCTTCCTGGGGAAAGTCTGTTTCCTGGTCACTGATGGTGAGCGAGAGCCTTACTCAGTTATAAACATGCACACACTCACTTTTGCCCCATTACAGTTTTTCACAAAAAGAAATTAACTGTACTTTTGAAAAGTGGGAAAAAAAGTTAGAAACGTTGCTTTTTATTTAATTTTTAATTTTAATTTTTTGCTAATGATAGCACACAGATCAGGGTTTTAATCAGTTTTCATGTGAGTGCCATTTTGGTAACAAGTAGCAAAATAAAGGTTTCTGTGACATTTGGTTTGAGCTTGAGATATATGAACAGCATTTTCTGAAGATCAGGCGCTTCCTTTTGCTGATCATTTGCTTAAGTGGCATGATTTTAATGTTTAAGAAAATAGTCTCTTTTGCTCAACAGAGCTGCATTTATTTAATCAAAAATACAGTAAAATTGTGAAATATTATTGCAATTTAAAATAACGGTTTCCTATGTAAATCTACTTTAAAATGTAATTTATTCCTGTGTTCAAAGCTGAATTTTCAGCATCATTACTCCAGTCTTCAGTGTCACATGATCCTTCAGATATCATTCTGATATGCTGATTTGCTGCTCAAGAAACATTTCTGATTATTATCAATGTTGAAAACAGTCGTGCTGATGAATATTGTTGTGGAAACTGTGATACATTAGATTTTTTTAGGATTCACGGATGTGGATTTATTCAAGAGAACAGCATTTATTTCAAATAGAAATCTTTCGTAACATTATAAATGTCTTCACTGTCACTTTTAATCAATTTAATGCATCCTTGCTGAATAAAAGCATGAAGTGTCTTACTGACCCCAGATGTTTTACCTGCTCAGTGATTGTCAGAAGTGTGTGTGAGGTCAATGTAAGAAAACTGTATTCCCCACATCAGAGCCCAGCACACTGCAAACACAAAAACACAAACACATGTAAACACACACACACACACACTGTGAGTTCACACACGGTCACATCCTGCAGACGTGTGTTACAGTGCATTGCTCTCTCGGTCTCTCAGAAGGCAGATGGCGTGAACGCAGCAGCCGTGCGGCTCCTCAAAATTCTGAAAGTGTTCGCAGGAATGTCGCCCATAGCAACCACCGCCCTCTATTTGTCCTCTCTGACCCGCTCCTCAGTGACCTCTGACCTTGAAGAGGACTGAGCTTCAATATAATCAATTGAGAAATACATTAAGACTCGGCTCATTACTTTCAATGTCCACACAGGAAAGACAAGTTGCAGATAGTCACATTGGACTGCAGATTAGTTCAGGTGGGTGTGAATGTTATTTTATCATAAGTGTCCATGAATTTTATCTTTTCCGTGGGACTTTATTATCTATTGTGTGTTTTTATGGCTGCGCGGCATTTATAGTTAACTCTTGTACTGAGTTAATAAAACCTCCAATCCAGCAGGGGGAGCCATTGGGCAGCAAATGAATCATTTCTAACATATTCCACAAATTGCCATCCCTTTACAATATTTATAAATAAAATAATTGTTTTTTTTTAACCAGGTGACTGTACTGTTTTTATGTTCCATTTAAGTTTTTTTATTTTTTATTTTTATTTAATTAATCCTGTTTCTCATAAAAAATAAGTACAATAGGCCTACTAGTAAAAAATGTGCTATACTTGGTGAGTTTTTTTACTATTATTATTATTATAATTCCCATGTTTTGCCAGTTTTAATGACTTAACTATTATTATAAAATAATGGTAAAAAAGAGTAAATGAGTCCAAAATTGTGACTACTGAACGTATAAATCAATAATATTCTTGCCCTAAAATATCCTAATATCCAATAATTATGTCAGCAAAAATATTTCTATGGTTCGGGAATGTCTTGCAGCATTTATCTTGAGTTTTGACAGCTAAAAAGTTAAACAATGATTTGTGAGATTAAATATGCCAGTGTTATTTTAGATGCTGTTATAGTTTATTGATAGTTTGAATTAGTTTTTATTTTTTCTGTTTTCATCTTTTTTAATGTGTTTTATTACATTGTTTTATTTTTTTTATAAGTTGTACATAGATGTTATTCATTTTTATTTCAGTTTTAGTTATTCTATTATTTTAAGTTAAACTAAATGAAAATGGGAAGTATATTATTTGGCAATATAAATTTATTCGATACCTTTTTAAAATATTTTTTCAAAAATATTTTGCTATGTTTCAGTTAATGTTTAATTTCAAGTAGAAAAAGAATGTGTGTTTTTTTTTTAATGGGTTTAGTTTCAGTTCACTATAATAAACCTGTTCATCTCTTTTTGGTGCACCACAGTAACCTCGTCCCAGAATGCTCTCTGTTCTCCCTCGACACTTTTGTGTTTCTATGACAACCTCACCTGTTGCAAACCAATCCTATCGGTAACCCGAGTCCTGAATAAAGGACTTTCTTTGCGAAGAAATGACAAAAAGGCTTTCTGGCATCTTACCTGTGCTACTCTCTCTCTCTATCTCTATCTCTCTGTATATCTCTCTCTCTCTCTCTCTCTCTTCGTTGGTTTCCTCGAGTCGTGACTGACCTCATTTGACAATCTCCTCACTGAACACTTCACACACGGGGTCAAGTCCAGATATCCTCTCACCCCACAGACACTTCGACTGTCACGAAGAGACCATCACAGTATAACTAGTAAAAGACACTTTTGATGGCGCTCATGAACTGGGCTTGAATCTACAACCTTTGGGAAAGGCATTCCATATTTGGCTTCGACTATAAAAGTCATTAAAGTACTGTACAGAATGATTATTCTCATGAGGTCACACACAAAATGAACAGACTCAGATGCTGCTTGAGTTCATTCTCAGTGGCTTTGTGTGACACACTCTTTAAAATAAAGGTGCTCCACGATGCCATAGAAGAACCTTTTTGTCTAAATGGTTCCATAAAGAACATCTGAAGAAACTTTCTGTTTCACAAAAGGTTCTTTGTGGTGAAAGAAGGTTCTTCAGATTACAAAAAGATTATTCTTTAAAGATCCTTTAACTGAATGGTTCTTTGTGGAACCAAAAATGGTTCTTCTATGGCATCGCTTGAAGAACCTTTTGAAGCCCCTTTATTTTTAAGCGTGTATTGTTCCATGATCTGCTCTGCTGGTGTCCATTAGAGTCCTTCACAAACACACGTCTCTCCAGAGACCTGCCTTTGTCCCACTCGACATTCTGTTACTGAGTACTGCAGTGTGTGTGTGTGTGTGTGTGTGTGTGTGTGTGTGTGTGTGTGTGTGTGTGTTGACATGCTGAGTCTGAGAGACAGCAGAGGATGCGTTTCTACACACACGTACCACTTTCAAACACATTCCTGCTGCCCTTATTTATGGCCATGTAAAGTGTGAGTTTGTTAAATGGAGCATCATTACTGTTATTAGTCATAGTTACTGATCTGAACCGTCCCCATCAGTAAGTGTCACACACCTGAAATCACGTGTGCTGGAGAGGAAAGCTTATTTTGGTTACCAACCATCCACAAAACTCTAGCAACCATTTAGCAACATGTTAAGAATCAACACCTAGCAACAGGCTAAAATTGTGTTAAATTGTAAAAATCCATATACAAATAAAAGTGACCTGACGCATAGAGCGCATAGCAACTGCATAGCAACCACTCAAAACACATAGCAACCACAGAGCCATGTGTTGAATAAAAAAACTAATAAAACCTAGCAACGTCTTATCAATGCCATCGCAACAACCCAGAAAAAAATGAGTAACTGCTCAACAATGTGGGAAAAATCAGAACACCCTTAAAACTGCATAGCAACGCCCTAGCAACCATCTAGCAATGCTCTAGTATTGTGAGGGAGATTTGCGTGATCAAGCACCACTCTATGGGTAGTTGACAAATAGGCAGTAAAAAAAAAAAAAAAAAAAACGCACATATTTATGTAGTGTGAAGTCTGATCTTTGAGAAAATATAAAGTGTCAGCTTTGTCAGTGTGTTTTTTTTTTTTTTACATTTTTACTGAACTGTACCATAAGTTTGTCCTGTGGTGTGACATCGCAAAAATTAAGAAAAAAAAACTCTTAATAGTACATAAATAGCAAGAGAGAGATTTATCTTCATTGTTAGACACTTATTTTCATATAGTGCTATTTACTTAATATGAAGTTATAATTAACAATTTCTTCCTCATGACTTGTTGGACAATTTCAAAACAAACTTTGCTGTCGTTTGTTCAAAACTGCTGAAAATTATACCATTTTAAGTTGAGTGATATTGATATTCTTCCCCTATTGCAACACTCGACTGTTTTTTTAAGATATTTTGAGATAAAAACAAATTTGTGGTTCTTTTATGTGTGTCACTCTATGTCACACTAAAGGACAGAAATCTTATTAAATCAATACTATACAAAAACTAACATATCAAACTACAAAAAAAGTTTAATAACTAAACAAACAATATCAACATGTATTTTAAACAAAACAAAAAATAATTTTCATCAATAAAATCTAGTCTCTTAGTCAATCAGTGTATTACTAAAACTCTTCTAGCCCCCTGCTGCATGTGTGTTACTATATGGCTGCACTTTTTAAGGCATCATTTTTACTTTATTTACTCTCTGCATTGTTCTCTTAGGATCTCCTCCATTCTGCGAGGATCCCTGTTAATTTTCTCTCTATATTTCCGTGTCCTCTCTCTTCCACTAATTTCTCTCCCTCAATTCTTTCTGTCTCAAAAACAAAGAATCACATTTTATACTTACTTTCATGACACTTTATAACAGTACAAGTTTTCTGTAAAAACATCAGAAAATAGTTTCATGTAATTATTGCAATTAAGATCACTTAAAAATAATCAAAAAAGAATAAAAAGGAGTTAAAGAGACCTTGTCCAGGCGTCACACCAAAGGACGTCTCAGCCTTTTTCTGTCAATTAAAGACCTTGCTGTTCTGAGCTAACGTGTCATTAGCGGTTTGCAAAACACATCTGCATCATTTTCCATGATTATGGAGTTTAACATACATTTTTAAATTAAAAAAAATATAAATTAGGGGTGTCACACCAAAGGACAAAAAACTTTTAAAAAACTGTAAAAAGTTAAATATTTGAACAATTCTGAGACAAATATTGACCATGTGCACATGTCATGGGCTTCACAGGGGTCTTCAGTAACATGATCATGAATGGGGTCCTTCAGCTAATTAAAGTTTTCTCTGGAATTGGCCGATTTAAAATCAGGATATAGTGTCACACCAGAGGACATGGTTTTCAGAGACAAAATGTATTACACTGCTACACTTTCCGAAATATATAGATGAAAAAAAATGATTGCCATTTACTAATGCTTTATGCTTTTCTTTTTAATTTATAAAAGTTTAAATTTATTGAACCATGCTTGGGACAGTCACACCATAGAACAATTTTGACATTTGGCTCAAAAATGTGAAAAAAATAAAAAATAGTAGAATGCTGCAGCTTTTTTAACAACAGTTCCATGTAGGATGAAGACATATTTAACAATTTACAGCATTTTAAATAACGACAATATTAATTATATAAATTTTTATCCTGTGGGACAGTGCAAATGCTATGTCATGTCAACAACCCCTATAGAGATTAAAAAAAAAAGTCTTGCCGTGCTTATTATTTATTATTTCAGTGTTTCTGTGTTTTGAGTGTACGTGATCAGCTTCATGTTCGATGAGATTATCATCAAAAGCCTTCACTATATAACATGCCTTATTCTGAGCTTGAATTGTGTGTGTCTCTCTGTAGAGCTCCAGATATCTCAGATTTCCTGCCATGCCTCTTCCTCTCACAGCAGGTAATACAGGATGACACTGAGCTTCCTTACAAACACACACACAGAACAATGCAGGTACTGAGGAGGAGAAACACATCAAACTGACGATTACAGATGCGCTGATTGTATGAGCTCAGAGGAAGCTCTCTGTGCTCAGAAGCTGCTTTTTGTTTTTGTTCAGGAGACTTTCATTTCAGTGCCACCTTTGTCTTAGAATTTCTATTGATAGAAAAACACAAATAATTCAGTAATTGCCATACAGTATGAGTTTATTTGTATACAAATGGGTTTTTAATCTTTTAGCTGCCAAAGAACTGAAAATATGATCATCCTCATGCGAGAGACCCTCGTCCTACAATTTAAACAAGGCTGCTATATATTTTCATGAATAAAGACCCAATTTATACTGGAAAAATGGGTATTATAAATATGTATAAAATATTATTTGTATTAATTTTTAAAGCATATTTATTTTTCATTAGTTTAATTTACTTTAATATATTTAGCTTTTTATTTAAATCTACTTTTACTTGTTTTAATCTAATTTTTATATATTTTGTTAATCTGTTTTTTATTATTTATTTAATCTATTTATGTATTTAATTATTTATTAATTTTAATCCATTATTAATGTAATCTACTTTTACAGTGTTTATTTTAATATACATTTTATAATTTACTTTGAACTGTTTTATTTCATTTTTATTTATTTTTAACACATTTTATTTTATATATATATTTCCATGGACCCCATCACTGCACTGTTGAAAACCCCAGCTCCACCAAAGAAAAGGAGAATCATCTAAGAAGCAAAAAACTCATAAAACTTAACTTACAAAAAAAAAACTCAAAAAACTCTCTATTTGCTCTCCTTTCAGTTTCGTTGCTTTCTAGGAGAAACTGGGATACTAGAGTTCAAACAGATGCACTTTATGTAAGTTATATCGTGTGTGTGTGTGTGTGTGTGTGATATCATGTGATATCATGTGAAGTAAAAGCAAGTGGCTGCTGCTGTGCAAGAAAACTCTGTGTCTTCAGTCACGTCCACAGACGTCCTGGAGTGAGATTTATGAGGGATATAGAAGCGCGAGTGACCGTGTCTGCGAGCGTGTGTGTTTGTGTACTGCTGCAGATCAGACCGTGGTAGGAAATACTTGTCAGCAGAAGAATATAAACAAGAGGTCGAGATTTAACAAAGTGTAAGAGTCACAATGCCATAAATAAAACTATTTTTATGTTGAGGGAACGACATATTTTTCTCGCAACAAATAAAGCATAAAAAAAACCTGCGTCACCACAGCAACAAATTATTAACAAACATAGAATTAATCAATAATATATTATTAATTAATAAATAAATTATAATATTTATTATAAAAAAAATAACATTATTATTAAATTATTATATTAACTATAGGCCTTGGCTACTGTATTATGTGCGATAGGCAGCATTCAAATGAAGTTTATCATGAATAAATGTTACATAAAGTGCGTAATATAAAATAGGCCTACAAGACAAAAAAGTATCCATCCTACAATCTTGTAAATCCATTAACTGATTGTCTTTTATCCCGTAATATTTGTATATTATTATTATTATTAGCCTATTATCATTGGTTATTTTTTTATGTTCGTTTATATTCATTTTTTCCCTTCATTTCGATCTCTTAACATTCTGAATACTTTTGTAAATAATAGCCTACTGTAAATGCTCGACATGCTAGTAAAGCTTTGATTGTTGACTGTAATTTTTGCTTGAATGCAGTCTAAATTTAACATATATTTCATTTTATTTTGGCTAATTAATAGACCATAATTATAAATACTATAGTGTTTCATTGAGGAAAATATAATTCACGAAGTTTCATTTGTGAATGAAAACACAACTTGCTCATTTATCATCCCACATGGGCATAAATACAATCATAAAGTCAAAACTTTATTGGCATAACTGTCAGGCGTTTATTTGCAAAATATATGGTAGGTTAGCAAATACTAGCATAGTTAGCCTATAGCCTATAAAACGTTAATTACACTGTTAAAAATGTATTGTAATTTTACAGGAAATTCCTGGCAACTAATTGCCGTGAATTTATAGTAAGTAATATACAGGTAATGTACTGTTTTTAATACAATAAAGTACTGTGCATATACAACAGTGCTACTGTGATTATAGTAGCATTATTACAATAAAATGCTGCATTTATTGTTGTTGTCATACAATCCTCAACAATGGTTACAATCAAAAAACTGCATGCTGGCATAAAGCATGTCACTGTTGTTGTGGTTCATATGCCGAATGTTGATGTCTGTGAGTGTATAAATGACACAAAACATGTTTTAAAAAGAAAACCAACAAAAAAAATATTACAACACTAAAAAACATTCACCACAAAAAAAACAACAACATCACTACTAATTACTTCTTTTTACTTTAGTTAATTAAACCACTTTAATGCAGTCATTTGGCTGTAAACAGCTGCAATAGAAGCAACTCAACAAAAGTAGAGGGTCAAGAGCCCAACTGAAACAAACACTGATCTCCATGATGGTGATCTATAAAAAAAAAATTGACATCGACATCTAAACCTCTGTTAATTCTCAATAAGAACTTCTATAGATGTGTGGCAGAAATAAAGGCAATCTGGTTAGTAATAATTGAAGCTGGTAATGCTGTTTGTTGAGTTGTTTAATCAGATCTTGAGAGATTTAATGTCTTTTATCTTTAGTTCATCTAAGGCTGTGGCTGAAGAAAGTTGTAGATTGTGTTCTTATTTCTCTTTCTTTCAGTGGTTGTTCACAGCAGGTGTTTGAATGATTGAATGTTTCAGGAACATCATACTAACCTTTAAATATCATTCTACTAACATTAAGGAAACGGGATCTTTTTATGTTCTTGGAATGTTACAAATCAACGTTCCTAGAATGTTGAATTTTAAATCAAATTTAAGTTGAAAGAACGTTTGAGGAGCATCATACCTTTTAAAAACGTTCCTCTAACGTCAAGAAAACTGGACATTTTTTATGTTCCCAGAACCAACACTGAATAATCTGTTAGCTGGGAAAGTACCAATTTTAATGCTATCCCACAAGGCTGTGCAGTGGCTGTAAAATAATGCTTCTATGGTGTAGTTACAGTAATATTACAGGACTGTCCGTCAATTTCCCATCATGCATTTGCATTTACAATAAAAACATGAATACAATGTGTTGTTGTAAAATTAATTGTAAAAATTACATCAATTGCTAACAGTGTAGGTAAAGTGATACACAAATTGAAAAGGCAAATAAGCATATTTAATAATAATAATAATTATATTTTACTATAAATATTGTCATTAAATATTGTTATATTCATACATATATATATATATATATATATACATATATATATATATATATATATATATATATATATATATATATACTATATATATATATATATATATATATATATATATATATATATATATATATATATATATATATATGTAATTTTTATTTTATTTCAATTTATTATATTTTAAAATAGCAACAATTTTCTATTCTAATTCTAGGCCTATTATTTTTATAGAAATAATGTGGTGAATTTGTCACTTATTTAGTTTTCCAACCCTTTCTCAAAAACAACATTTGAAATTGTTTAATTTTGTCTTTTTTATAATATTCAGTAGTGAATGACAAAGGTGAACAATTTTTTTAATGCATGAATGATAAATAAAGACAACATGATTCAGTTTTCTGCCGGTAAAAGCGACATTTATTAATAAGTGTTGCTTTACAAAAGCAAAGCAATTAATTTATAATGCAGATTAATTATAATAAGACAAAGCAAGTGTAAAGAACCAAATGTCTATGTTCTTTCTAAATAAGAGCCGCATCACTGGAATTAAACTATTTTAATTGTCATTTTCTCTTGAATTAAAAATACAATTTATTTATGTGCAATCACTCAAGTGCAATTCAAATGAAGTTTAGTCAAACTAATCTGAGGCTCCTCCTGAGACCCTTCGCACCTGCGGTCACTGTCATGACATCATCAGATCAGCTGACATTCTAAACCTGACGTGATTGGCTCTGCTCATTCCAGCTGACCTTCATTATTTTGAATCTAAGGAGGATGAAAGCGAGGCTGTGAGGGACTGTACACGCGCTGTAGAAAGATCACGTGATTTTCACAACTTTCAAAACTGTTTGTGGAGTTTTGTCTACTAAAAGTTTAACATTGAACGATCAGCATGTTGTTAGCCCATCGAACGCGCTGTACTTCAACTCCAGCCTCGTTTTCATTCCCGCCAAAATTAAACACGATGCTGCCCTGACAAAAATCTCTGAACACAGTTTTGTATTTATTTGTGATTTGTTTCCTATGGATAGTTTTATTCATATTTGCTGCACAGTAACTTCTATTCACTAATGGCATTATCGAGACGAGCACTTTTTCTATGATCCCGCTGAGTTTGTGACGCTCAGCGTGTCGTTTAACCGGCGAATCCGATCTCCTTGTAGTAGCGGTCGATGTCACGGATGATGCAGTCCATGACTCTCTTGAGCGCGCCCTGTCCGGCCGTGTCCAGACCCGCTTTCTCCGCCATCACCTTCACCAGCACCTCAGTGATCAGCTGTCGACACACACATACACACATTATAGTATATATATGAATTTGGTCTATTTTACTACTTACTTTTTTACTTTTCTACAATTAAGTATAATTTATTATTTATTATTTGTATCTCGTATTATCTAATTATAAATTGTAAATGTTTATTAGGCTATTTATATATAAATAATGTACAACGTTTAAAATCAGTTCTTTGAGGCACTAGGTCAGTTCAGGATGCTGTCTATGTAGGCAGTGAGTCAGTTCACTAGGTTTTGGGACAGAGGCTGTAACTGAATGTCAGTCTGTGAATGAAAGTGTGGTTGGTTACCCTGAAGTTGTTGAGGGCGATCTTGTGCTTGTTGGCGTGTGTGGTGGCCAGCGGTTGGAGGATGGCAGCGTGATCTCCTTTGGCCCTCAGCAGCTCGCCCAGCTTCTTCAGCACAGTCGCACCGTGGGACGCCACCAACGTGTCTCCCGCCAGTTCAGACTGAGGGATGCCCTTGAACTTCGGGAAGAGCTTCAGAGTGTCCGGATGCTCCTTAAACAAACTGAAGAGAGAAAACATCAGGCAGACCTGAGCAGATCACATTCACATTAATCATGCTTGTGTCGGGAACAGACCGGGTCAGAACTTCTCCTCCATGACCCGCGTAGTCGGCCTCAATGGCTCCCCAGCATTTCAGAACCCGCTCGTAATCGGCCATCGTCTGCGTGAGAAGACAAACCAAAAAAACACACACCTATCGTAAATGACCAGCCAAAGTTCTTCTGTGAACATTTCAGGCATTTGGAATTGCTTTTGCATCATTAAATGAAGTGTTTATGGGCGACGTGCTTCAGTATGTGCCACTCAGATTAGCATCACATGGACTTCGCTTGACTCGTGACCGGTAATAAGCCACTTTCAGCTGTAAAGCAACTTTAAAACTATATGCATTGAATAAATGCAATTCATATGACCAGTTTATGTCAGGAAAGAGAGTCTGTTGACTTGCATTATTAACTGTGCTCTTGTTTGCATGCACTAAACAAAAAACGAGCGTTGTGAGAATATATGTTTTTAGATGAATGACTGACCTCTACATTATATCTCTAAAGAACTCGTTTCTGTTATATATTAGCCAAATTAGCACCAATGGTCCCATAAATATATCTTAAAATAAATTATTTTTAATAGACATTCAGGTTTGTTTGCATTTTGCTTCGCTGATTGTTTGCATTCATCAAAATAATGTAGCATCTGATATAATTATAATTATTAATTTATGTCTGACCTGAAACCCTGCACTAATGGTGTTGCAGTATTTTCAGTTTGTGGCTCCAGTGATGAGGAAACACTTGAGTGACCCTGAGGACTTGCAGTTTCACTTAATGCTCCAAAGATCCCACAAACACACACTCCACTGTTGATTTACAGGCTAATAAATGAGCATTTTAGCTCAAGTTTATTTTACTTTATTATTTTTTTACTATTATTACTATAAGTTTTTCTTTCTAAAAAAAAAATACTACACATTTTAAATTCAATTTGTGCTTTTTTTGTATGTGTTTTTCCTTTTATTTAAGTTTTTTTTTTAAACTTAATTGATATAATTTTAACTTTTTAATTTTTCACTTTCTCAACAAATTCTGCCATGAATTATAATGAACATTTTTTGTTATCATTATATCTTCATAATTAAAAGTCTTATTTTACTATTATTCACTCAATAAATTGTTTAAAAATTGATTTCACATTTAAGTTTCATTTAAAAAAATTTAATTTTACTAGTTTACCCTTCTCAAATTGATTTTGCACTTTTAAATTCAATTTGTACTTTTTGTGCTTGTGCTTTTTTATTTTATTGCTGTTTTTTCTCTTATACTTTTACTTTTGAGTTTCATTTTTAACTTTTTAATTTGAAGTTATTTTATTATTTCACCCGGCCTCATTGAATTTTTTCTTAAAAACTATGATTTCACTTTCAAGTTAAATTTTTAACTTTTTTAAATTTACTAGTTTACCCATATCAAATTCTACTACATTTTTTTTTATGATTTTTTTTTTTTTTTACGAAATCATGTATAAATTAATTTTATTGCTATAACAAGCAATATTTTGCATCTTAACTTTTTCACAAAGCAAAGAAAGTCCAGTCAAGCTCCTTACCGATATCAGCGTCCTCTCTGAAGACCGTGTGACTGGTTGTGGGTTTGGAAAACTCCTCAAATGAGCTCAGATCATCACTTTTTCCCCACGTTCATCTTTTATACAGTATCCTTGTGATGTCACTGCCCCTTACCTGTCAATCACACTGTCCCTCTTGGTGTCTTGAAATGTTAACCCCACCCCTCCGTTTGCTCCACCAGCACACACACGCACAAAAACAAAAACAAACACACACACTGGCTCTGTGACCGAAGCCATTTGAGGTGCTCTGATTCCATCGCTGTTTTATTCCACAACAGTTGCATTACTGCACAACACACAGCTAGATTTACTTTAAACAGTCATTTTGAGGTCATGCCAGATGTTTGTTTTCTTGTTTTTAGATAAGTGCTTTTCTAGCATTTTCAATTCCACTTTTTCATTCTTTAAGTTCACGTATATAGTGGAAAAACAAAAACAAATGAAGCATCTCTGAGTTTGATTTGGGGTGAATGGATGAAAGTTCAGGAAAAACAAAACAATGACTGACACATCTGCAAACAAACACAGGAAAAAAGCTCTTAACCTCAATCCCATGCTTTTTATATATAAATATGAACAACAAGGCATTAAAAGCAGTGCAACCCTGTCATTGACCAAATCTGTCCTAGCACTCATTGTCTGTCTGCTGCAGTCACCAGACAGGTGTATTGGTTTGCTTTTATAGGGTTGTAGTGTGTGTGTGTGTGTGCGTGCGTGCGTGTGTGTGTGTATGTGTAGATAAGGGAAAAGCCGTTCCTCTCCATTTGGACTGGTTCAACGACGAGTCAAGATCAGCATCCAAACTACACTGTAAAAAATTAATTGTTAGTTTGACTCAAAAAAGTAGGTTACCTGGTTGCCTTAAAATTTTGAGTTCATTGAAACAAAATGTGAGAATGAGAATGTGAGACAATATTGTATCAACTTAATCAAAGGAATTAAATTAACTTAAATTTGTAAGTTAACTTAATTCCTTTGATTGCTTGAATAAGCTGATACAAAATGTAACCTTAAATTATATGAACAAACGAATTTAAGTTGTGCACTAAGCTTAACTACATATAGTTTGTTGTAACAAAGAAGTTTACATGGTTGCCTTAAAATTATGAGTTAAATAAACTTCAACACAAGTTAACATGACAAAAACTTCTTTAACTAATTATTCTGGAATGACAGCACAAATAAACCATAACTTTAACATGTCACATTTATTATAACATGCACAAAAATATTAATCCACTGAACTGTCTGACAGGTATATTTTTGTATTAAATATGATAGAATTAACTGCCGCTTAAATGAAAACATTAAAACACATTAAAGCACACAAATCATTTGCCCACACAACTAAAGTTTCTATCTAACAGTACTTGAGAAAAATGGCTCATGGACATTGAAGAACATGCAGAATGTAGCCCATAAACACGTGAAGAACAGCTGCTCCCACCAATGTTCGTGAAAACTGCACTGTGTTTTGGGTAATCAATTTTAATGATGTAAAGAAGACCCATCAGGAGCACAGATGATTTCTGGATGTCACAGATATTGGTGAGAAAAAGAAACTCTTCCAAAATGATAGCAGTGTCAATGGTTTCTTTTGGAAGCACTTCCCATTGCTTCTCGTTCACTTGCTCGCTGACTGAATTATAAAGAACAAAATGCAAACAGCTTCAGTGATTAAATGGGAGTTTTTGAGAGTGCTTGAACTCTGACTGAAGTGAAAATGTTCTTTGATAATATAAATGGTTTTTGCTCTCTGTAAAATAAAAATGTTAGTAACTTACAATATTTTTATTAAATTCACATTAAATACAAAGTCAGTCGTATTAAAATTATTTTATGGCATGACATATACAGTGTTTTTGTTGCTATATTTATATATTTGCTAGACTATGTTTGATTGCATCATAGAATTGCTGTTAATAGTGTTCATCGTCTGTTTGATTACGTCTTTAATTGATTTTTCCGTACATTTCTGTCATACGCACATAAACTGACAGTCACCACTGATAAGCTAGGCTACTACTAGTAAATATTGTAGAAACGTAATTTTCTGTAAAGTTGCTTTGCAACGATCTGTTTCTAAAAAGCGCTATACAAAAAACTTGAATGAACTGAAGTGAATTGAACTGAATTGAATACAGTGCTATTGTGGCTGTTGTCACAATAATGTTTGGAATCAGCACCAGTTCTCTCCTGTGCAGAAATTATGAGCAAAATATTTTAAATTTTGGTTAGTTTTTAACCAGAACTTATTTGTTAGAATTAAATAAACAATAATGAAGGTTTTTTTGACAGTATATAAAATTTTATAAAATCTTTTAGAGTTTATGATTTGTTTAAAAAAATAAAACATATTACAGATTAATGAATAAATCAGTATAAGAGATTGTAGATGGTCTAATGAATATAAAAATCAGTATAGAGTTTATATTTGTTTTAAAAAATAAAAAACATTACAGATAATTAAAATCAAGAACAAAATTATTTAATTAACAAGTCTAATGTTTGTGATTTTTGTTCATGTAAGTTATAACTTCTGACCTTTCAATCAAAACATACTAATTATTTTATGACATCAATTCCTGCTTTATTTAATCAGAAACACAGTCTAAACGTAGTCTATTGTACTTCTATTTAATTAAAAGTAGGTCAACAGCGCCCCCTACAGATTAAAACACCTTACTGAGCAGATGTTAGGACCTGGGGGGGGGGGGGTGGCTGCTGCCTATGCACGTGCTATTACTGTTTACTCTACACCGAAGACATCATTCTGTACGTGCTTTCACTAATTAAATGCATGCATCGATCCAAACCAGTGAATCTAATCACCATTCAGACAAAACTGTGCTTCAAGATTAAACCACACTGCTGACATGATCTAATCACTAGCACACCCTGAGCACATGTGAGTTAATATATTCCTCTTATCAGCAAGACATATCGGCATAATTTTTTATATCGTGCAATGCCGATATTTACATTTAAAGCCATTATTGGCCAATTCCGATATCAGTCCGATAATATCGTGCATCCCTAATTTTAACAATATCTTTACTACATTTATGGGATTTGAAGGTGTTATGGGTTTAGAACAACATGAGGATGAGTAATTAATGAACAAATTTTTATTTTTGGGTGAACTATCTGTTTAACTGTGAAATAAGCTAACTTTTGAACATGAATCCCCTGTAAAGTTACTTCTCAGTTACTCTGTGTTAGTCCTGCTACTGATGCATGGAAATGCAGAAACTTTTTTTTACCTGCAAATTGCACAAAAAACTAACACAACTCTTAGTAGAAATACACAACACAATTCTGAATGCTTGTAAATACGATCTAAAAACTTGCATACAGAATATATTGTATTATATTGTATATAAAAATACAGACTATAGAAATTACAGAATTACAGAAAAACAAAAAATATATAATCTAATAAAAAAATTACATTAAAAATGAAATTTTATGAATCACCAAGTACCACAATTTCAGCCAAAAAAATTCTACTTAAGGAAAAAAAAAGTCACCTACACCATGCAAATTTAATAGAGCAAATTTTTGATTGTAGAGCTCAGAGGAAACTCTCAGTGCTCAGAAGTTACTCTGTTTTTGTTACGAAGACTTTCATTTCAGTGTCACCTTTGTCTCAGATATTTGCTTAGAATTTCTGTTGATAGAAAAACACAAATAATTCAATAATTGCCATACAGTATGAGTACAAACAGGGTTTTTTAATCTTTTAGCTGCCAAAGAACTGCAATCATCCTCACGCGAGAGACCTTCGTCCTACAATTTAAACATGGCTGCTATATATTTTCATTAATAAAGACCCAATTTATACTGGAAAAATGGATATTATAAATATGTATAAAATATTATTTGATATAAATTTTTAAGTGTATTTAATTTTCATTAATTTAATTTCTTTATTTAAATATATTTATCATATTTATTCATTTTATTAATCTATTATTTATTTTAAACTCTTTTTATTTAAATCTAATTTTACTTGTTTGTTTTAATCTCATTTTTATATATTTTGTTAATCTGTTTTTATTATTTATTTTAATCTATTTATGTATTTATTATTAATGTGTATATTATTTATTCATTTTAATAAATTTTAATTTAATCTATTTTTACTGTATTTTTTTATAATTTACTTTGATCTGTTTTTATTTAATTTTTAGTCCAAAAATATAGACTTAACCCAATCCTTACCCCTAAACCTAACCCTACCCATAATTTATTCCTATAACCAGTGTGAAATGATAGCTGATTAACAAGAGTCTTGAAGCACCTAACCCTGATTGTAAGCCTAACAGATATTTTTCTAGATAGTTCTGATTGGTTGATTGGAATGTTGATCCAGGAAAATGTTGTACTTGGTGAAATCATGCTCACTGTGGCCCCCTGTGGGTCCCCGGGCCCTAGTTTGAAAACCCCAGCTCTAGCAAAGAGAAGGAGAATCATCTAAGCTCTCCTTTCAGTCTCGTTGCTTTCTAGGAGAAACTGGGATACTAGAGCTCAAACAGATGCACTTTGTATGTCAGTACAACAGTTTCTTCCTGTTGTTTCAAAGATTGCAGTAACATGGTAAACGCTCAAATGTGGGGTTTTAATACGGTTAGCATTCTGACTCTTGGAATTTTAAGATGTAGAATAGTAAACACCTGTTTGTATTGAATAAACAAAAGTTTTTGCATGGTATATTTTTTTCTTTTCATTTTGCAATGTCCAAGAACAGCTTAAAAAGAGAGATGAGTTGTCCAGACACTTGTGCAGTGCCATTTTTATGTCATCCCACTTGTGTTGGGGCTCATGACTTTAACCCATTTTTTTTAATGCATGAATGATAAATAAAGACAACACGATTCAGTTTTCTGCCAGTAAAAGCGACATTTATTAAGTGTTGCTTTACAAAAGCGAAGCAATTAATTTATAATGCAGATTAATTATAATAAGACATAGCAAGTGTAGAGAAACAAATATATATGGTCTTTCAAAATAAGAGGGACATCACTGGAATTAAACTATTTTAATTGTCATTTTCTCTTGAATTAAAAATAAATGTTATTTATGTGCAATCACTCAAGTGCAATTCAAATAAAATTTAGTCAAACTAATCTGAGGCTCCTCCTGAGACCCTACGCACCTGCGGTCACTGTCATGACATCATCAGATCAGCTGACATTCTAAACCTGACGTGATTGGCTCTGCTCATTCCAGCTGACCTTCATTATTTTGAATCTAAGGAGGATGAAAGCGAGGCTGTGAGGGACTGTACACGCGCTGTAGAAAGATCACGTGATTTACACAACTTTCAAAACTGTTTGTGGAGTTTTGTCTACTGAAAGTTTAACACTGAACGATCATCAAACGTGCTGTACTTCAACTCCAGCCTCGTTTTCATTCCCGCCAAAATTAAACATGATGCTGCCCTGACCAAAATCTCTGAACACAGTTTTGTGTTTATTTGTGATTTGTTTCCTATGGATCGTTTTGAATTGCATTGGCTGCACAATAACTTATATTCACTAATGGCATAAACAAGACAAGCGCTTTTTCTATGATCCCGATGAGTTTGTGACGTTCAACCACCCCTTGTAGTATTTTCCTTGATGCACTTGATGACGTGGTTCATGACTCTCTTGAGCGCGTAGCCCATTCTGGCCTCTGTTAGACACTGTTTATCCTTCATCACCTCCATCAGCGCCTCAGTGATCAGCTGTCGACACACACACACGACTGAGTGTTAACATGCAGAAGTCCGAGTGTTTCTAAGAATACGTGAAATCAGCATCAGCGTGCAAATGAAAGGAAGAGGTCTAATGAGTTTCCTCTACTGGAAACAGGCACCTGCACACATAGACATCAAAGGGGGCTTGACCACCTGCCCTTTTTCTTCCTTGAAAGAAAGTGCCCTTTTTTTTGGGAGTGTTTTTATTTTTTTAATAAATGAATATATGAATATATGTGCATGTGTGTGTGTTTCTGTTTGCACACAGCTTTCCCTGTCAAACAAATAAAACATGTAAATATCAGGTCAGGTCAGGAAATGTTGAGACTCTGTCAAGGTCCGATGCCTTCCTCCGCATCTCTGGAGCACGGCAGTGTAGCACACATTCTGGTCTGCGTATCACAGGCACAGACAACTGCAGAAGTGAAGCCCTCCCTCCCTTTCCAGTTGTGTTTGTCTTGGTGTGGAGGTGAGACTAAGCTACATGTGCCTGAAATTTACAGCTAATTATCCTAAAGACAAAACAGTTCAGGATGCTGTCTATGTAGGCAGTGAGTCAGTTCACTAGGTTTTGGGACAGAGGCTGTAACTGAATGTCAGTCTGTGAATGAAAGTGTGGTTGGTTACCCTGAAGTTGTCGAGGACGATATTGTCTGTGTTGTCGTATGAGGTGTCCATCTGTCTGATGATGTAAGCGAGATCATTTCTAGCCTTCAGCAGCTTACACAGCTTCTTCAGCACTGCAGCACCGTTGTCCAGATGAAGATGCTTCTTAAGCAAACTGAAGAGAGAAAACATCAGGCAGACCTGAGCAGATCACATTCACATTAATCATGCTTTAGTCGGGAACAGACCGTTTCAGAACTTCTCCTCCATGACCCGCGTAGTCGGCCTCGATGGTTTCCAAGCATTGCTCAACCACTTCGTAATCTATCTTTGTCTGCGTGAGAAGACAAACCAAAAAACCCACATCTGTCGTAAATGACCAGCCAAAGTTCTTCTGTGAACATTTCAGGCATTTGGAATTGCTTTTTCATTAAATGAAGTGTTTATGGGCGACGTGCTTCAGTATGTGCCACTCAGATTAGCATCACATGGCCTTTGTTTGACTCAAGACTGGTAATAAGCCACTTTCAGCTGTAAAGCAACTTTAAAACTATATGCATTCAATAAATGCAACTCATATGACCAGTTTATGTCAGGAAAGAGAGTTTATTGACTTGATGAATGACTGACCTCTACATTATATCTCTAAAGAACTCGTTTCTGTTATATATTAGCCAAATTAGCACCAATGGTCCCATAAATATATCTTAAAATAAATTATTTTTAATAGACATTCAGGTTTGTTTGCATTTTGCTTGGCTGATTGTTTGCATTCATCAAAATAATGTATATAATATAATTATTAATTTATCTCTGACCTGAAACCCTGCATTAATGGTGTTGCTGTATTTTCAGTTTGTGGCTCCAGTGATGAGGAAACACTTGAGTGACCCTGAGGACTTGCAGTTTCACTTAATGCTCCAAAGATCCCACAAACACACACTCCACTGTTGATTTACAGGCTAATAAATGAGCATTTTAGCTCAAGTTTATTTTACTTTGAACTTTTTTATTTTTTCACTACTTTTTATTATTATTATTATTAGTTTTTCTTTCTCAAAAAAAAAAACCCTTTATTGATGTAATATTTACTTTTTAATTTGTTTGTTTTTTATTTTACTAGTTCTCACTTTTTCAACAAATTTTGCCATGAACTATAATCCAATTTAGTTTTATAATTTTATCTTCATATTTAGATTTTTTTTTTACTATTTTACACTCAATAAATTTTTACAAATTATGATTTCACATTTAAGTTTCATTTACAGTTTTTAATTTTACTAGTTCACCCTTCTCAAATTGATTTCACACTTTTTAATTCAATGATTTTTTGTGTTTGTGCTTTTTTCTTTTATTGCTGTTTTTTCCCCTTGTTAAAAAATGACTAGTTTTCACTTTCTCAACAAATTCTGCAACAAGCTATACTTTTACTTTTAAGCTTAATTTTTAACTTTTTAATTTGAAGTTATTTTACTATTTCACCTGGTCTTCTCCAAAACTTTGATTTCACTTTTAAGTTTAATTTTAACTTTTTATAAAATATACTAGTTTACCCATATCAAATAAATTCTACTACAAATAATTTTTTTATGATGTTTTTTTTTTTAATGAAATCATGTGTAAATTAATTTTGTTTCTATTACAAACATTTAAAGTATTAAAATAATATCTAAGAATGACAGGTGCAGTCTGCTGGTAATAACCTTACCGGTTCTTGCGACCCCATCTGAAGAGCGTGTGACTGGTTGTGGGTTTGGAAAACTCCTCAAATGAGCTCAGATCAACACTTTTTCCCCACGTTCATCTTTTATACAGCATCCTTGTGATGTCACTGCCCCTTACCTGTCAATCACACTGTCCCACTCCATGTCTTGAAATGTTAACCCCACCCCTCCGTTTGACCCACCAGCATACAAACACACACACACACACACACACACACACACACACACACACTGGCTCTGCGACTGAAGCCATTTGAGATGCTCTGATTCCATCGCTGTTTTATTCCACAACAGTTGCATTACTGCACAACACACAGCTAGATTTACTTTAAACAGTCATTTTGAGATCATGCCAGACGTTTGTTTTCTTGTTTTTACATTAGTGCTTTTCTAGCATTTTCACTTCCACTTTTCATGCTCTTCTACAAGTTCAAGTATATAGTGGGAAAACAGATGAAGCATCTCTGAGTTTGATTTGGGGTGAATGGATGAAAGTTCAGGAAAAACAAAACAATGACCGACACAAGTGCAAACAAACACAGGAAAAAAGCTCTTAACCTCAATCCCATGCTTTTTATATATAAATATGAACAACAAGGCATTAAAAGCAGTGCAACCCTGTCATTGACCAAATCTGTCCTAGCACTCATTGTCTGTCTGCTGCAGTCACCAGACAGGTGTATTGATAGCATTTGTAAAGTCGTTTGTGTTGTGTATGTTTGTTTGTGTGTGTGTGTGTGTGTGTGTGTGTGTGTGTGTGTGTGTGGATAAGGGAAAAGCCATTCCGGTCCATTTCGACTGGTTCAAAGACGGGTCAAGATCAGCATCCTCTGCCAAACTACATAAACCTGGCAGAAAAAAGGAAATAAAAATGTACTGTCACTAGCTCTGAAAGTCAGACGCTTTTAAAGTGAAGTGAAAAAGTGAAGTGGCATGTGGTAAACCATACTCAGAATCTGTGGTCTGCATTTAACCCATCCAAGTACACACACATTAGTGACCACACACACACACACGTTTGTTACACACACACACACACTGGCTCTGCGACCAAAGCCAGTTGAGATGCTCTGATTCCATCGCTGTTTTATTCCACAACAGTTGCATTACTGCACAACACACAGCTAGATTTACTTTAAACAGTCATTTTGAGATCATGCCAGACGTTTGTTTTCTGTTTTTACATTAGTGCTTTTCTAGCATTTTCACTTCCACTTTTCAGCTCTTCTACACAGTTCACGATACTTCCGGTCAGATGAAGCATCTCAAGTTTGTGTTGGGGGAAAAAGCTTACGTACTTAAAAAAAAAACATAAATGGAGCGGAGCTTACGTACTTACCAGAGCAGCGCCACCCACGGTTTTGAAGTATAATTGGCTTTTATTCATAAGAAACGTTATACTTTATGTGCGCATGTTACAACGACACATTAAAAAAAAATTGTTTAATATAATTGTATATAATTATTCATTTAATTGCATTACGTGAGCTATTTCCTCGAGTTCGAGATAATAAAAATTAATTGAAACTTAAGGCATTTTATATGAAATATACTTTAATCACAACATAAAAAAATATACTTCAAAGCAAAGAACATGTGTATCATGCATTTCACTACAAAAAAATTAAAACATTGCTGTAAAAATCTTCAAACACACAAAATTTTAAAAGAAACAAATCAAAAACTAGATAATTAAAGTTTATGGAATAAACTTGCTAAACAATTTGCCATGACAATTTTGTATAAAATGAAAATGACAATTTACAAAACAAACAATTCACACATTGTCATGACCATATGGCATTAATTTAAATTAAAATGTATCAAATGAACAGTTCAGTTTTAGGCCCATTTTGTCATGACATTCTTGTATAACTAATTCCATGTCATCCCTGAACTGAAAAAGAAACGTAAAGGGCTCCCTCGAAGAGTCTGTGCTTTCACTGAGATCATTGAGGGCCTTTTCCTTTTCCTCCTCAGTCATGGTGAGGAAAAGAGGCTCTTCCACCGGCCCTCTGAGCAGATGGTTATTGGAATCAATCCATTTCACAGCTTCTGCCATGTCTCGGATTACTGGTAGCTCTGATTACAGAATATTAAAGAAAAAATTAATTTTTACATTTCTTACAGATGTTTATATATGTATGCATTTATGTATTTACATATGTATTTGTGTGTGATTAGTCAACATTTGAAGTGGATCAAAAGAGTTAATCAGTAAGTTGTCCTAAGACAAGAATGGTTATTGTTTTGATTTTAATACAACTTTGATGAAAGGTTTTGATCCACTTCAACTGTACATATGTGTGTATATATGGGCTTTATATCTGAGACATACCTCACTGCTGCTAAGCTCAGCTGGTTCTCTGTGTGGAAGAGCCTCTTGAAGGGTATCTGCACTGTAATATACATATTTTGGTTCATTTAAAAATGATCAGAAGGGGGTGCAAATGTAATGGTGGGCTGGAGGAAATGTCCAGTATTTACCTTTCAGAGAAAACCCCAAAGTTCTCTAAAAGAATTAGAGTCCACCATCTCCGAATCTTTGGCATGTCACACTGGAAGAAAAAGGAAAAAAAATAACTGAAATATTAAAATATTAACAGCTACAACAACATCAGTTAAACACATTTACCTTTATAATTACTTACAGATGTAAAATCAAAGGGTGCTCCCAAGGCAAGATGTAGAGCATACTGGAATAAAAAAAAAGAAAACAAATTATACACACACACACACACACACACACACACACACACTCTCTGTAAATGCAAAACAATAATAAAAAAACCTGCCTTGTTCCTCATAAATAAACCAATTATGGTGTAATTATTTAGTTATAAATAAAACAATACCATCAACATGAAGACTCCACAGTCCACACCACCAATCTGTTGGGGGATATCCTAAAAAAAAAAAAATAATAAAATATAAAAAAAAAAAACCTTTTACAATGTTTGACACTTCCCACTATCCCAACTTTAGCATACTTCCTATAACCAACCTTGTTTTTTATTAGCATCCATGTTCCAGGTGCAATTTTGGCTGTCATCTTGCTGCAACAAAAATACACATAATAAACATATTTGCTAATATGCAAAATTACATACAGTTTGATGCTCTGAAACCATAGCAGTCAACAGTATTTGGGTCTTTCTTGTAAAAACTGTCACACCATGCAAAGACAGAACATCATGCAAGTAACCATTAAGCAAGCTTATTAAACTCTTGCACAGAACACAGCAAAACTTGAACACAAACATTGAACAGCGAACCTTGAACAGCAAGCCTGAACTTAGAACCTTGAACATTTTCACTATTTTATTTTTGCAACCTGAAAGCTTTCATATATCTCCCATCACCCAACCCATATGGATTGGTTGAATCTAGGAAGAACATGTGTCTATCTTTTGGCTTCATGACCTGCAAAAAAATGTTAGTTCTTCCAAATCATGAAATTGTATTTCTGAATTGTGATAAGACAAACACAGTAAATTTTTTTTGACAGTTAATTTTTTTGAAAGTTAAATAGCTAGATCACAAATGACATACACACAACATCCAGTGTCCTGGCTTCCAAGCAGGGAAGATAATGCAGTCTTTTAGTGCAATGTTATCCTGTAAACAATACATATATATAAAAACAAAAAAAACATTCAGATGGTTAAAATAAAATTGGTCACTGCTGTAAATGGTATGTAACTTTGTGGCCTCACTGGAAATGACAAGGATGGGTCCAGATTATTTGGAGGCAACCAGGTCACCACAACATATGCATTAGCTGTCCACACATCCAATCCCTACAACATAACGTACTTATGTAAGACTATAAACAAGCTAGACAACTATGTCTCAGGTTATTTGCAGCTTTATACAAATACTTACTCGTTCCATAGAGACCAAAGTAATTACTTCAAGACAGCTGTTTGCAATCTGAATTTTTTAAAAAGAAAATTGTAAAGAGTCACAGTCATTTCTTAATATTATTGTATGTTACTTTGTATCAACTTACTGTTGCCTCCAACTGCTCATTGAGACCGAGAGTCCAGAAATCTTTCTTTTTCAGAACCACGTCTCCAACTTCAGCAATTGTCTCATCTTGGTCGCCTGTCCCCAAAGCCCATTCAAGCTTAGAGAGAAGAAAAAAATTATTAAAAAACCATTTTTGGTTTGCCATTGCAACATCAAATAAAACCGAATACCTTTCACATACCATTACTGATTGCCTATGAGTTGGCACACAATCCCAACAATCTCTACTGGCAGACAGGCATTTATAATTACACACCATTTCAGTTTCTGCTGTAATAATAAAAATTTGAAAATTACATACAACAACTTTATGCATTACAGCTTTATGATATATTAAAACTTATACAGGTTTACACTTACTACTGGTTGGGACCGTCATTGATGTCGGGGTAACATGCTCCATCTCAATGTCTGTGGGGACTAGCTCGTCTATAGAGATGTCCGAATTTTCTTTAACAATACAAAACAAGCAACAAGTTAGACACAAACATATTTCTTTTGTTGGCTTATGCATTTACACTTAAAAAAAAAAAAAAGGTATTTAATATAAAGGTATTTTAACTTACCCAGCACAGCCTGTCCATGCATATTCATCACCAACTTTGATCCAAATGTCTTCATTAATCTAGTCCTCACTTTGTTGTTCTTGTTTTCGTTATAGTGGTGAATTATGGTCCTCATTTGAAAGAGGTGTGTTGATGGCTGAGACATGTTCAAGAAGTAGTTATTTTTTCTCATCTTTGAGAACAGTTGCTCTGCAACCTGGCTATTTATTTTGCAAGCTAGTTGAGGCACTATAGTGATCTTCCTCAGAACATCTCTACTGTCTTTGGTATTGTTCTCGTGAAAACGGTCAGATAATATGTAATGATCAGAAGATCCTGTCAGTGGGTGTCCTTGAGGATCACTTGCACTTTTTTTTCCCTCCAGCCAAGGCAAGGACACTTTCAGATTTCCAGATCTGGCAAGTGTTATGTTTTCTTGAGTGGGTTCTGCCAAGCGTCCCTCATGTGGATGAATAGGAATGCTTTCTGGTGCCCTGAGATTGGCATGTGTTGCTAAACCGCGTGCAAAGTCATAAATGATAATGTTCGGCATGTGCTTCCATGAGAACAGAAGATCAACAAAATCTCAAGGGCTTTCTGCTCGAAGATTGCATTTTAAACTGTAAACTACACCACATGGGCACATGATGACTCCCCAGCCTCCTAATATAGGAAAGAAAAAAAAAAGGGGAAAAAAACCCCAAAACAATTTAAAAGGAAAAAAATAAATAAAATAAAAGTTTTGAACATCCATGTACTGCCAATATATTAATTGTATTATCAAAAGTTAGATAAGCTCACCAGAGGCACCCCAGATTTTTTCAAAGATTTTATCATATGTTTGCCTCGATTTCATTTCATTGGACAATCTGAGGAGGAGGTCACTCCGAGAGCCAGTGGAGTCCAGACCACATTCTTTGCATAGTTTCCGAATAACAATAACCTACAAAAGTATATTATTTAAAAAAATATATATATATAAATATAAATAATAGTAGTAATCATTCAATCCAGAAAAAAAATACATTACAAACAAACCTTCTTATATATATATATATATATAAATATAAATAATAGTAGTATTCATTCCAGAAAAAAAATACATTACAAACAAACCTTCTGCTTTTGAAGTTCTTCTTTCAGCCTCTCCTCTGTCACCGTAATTTCTGCAGTCTCTGAGGCAGACTTTGAAGAATGAACTTTTTCAAACTCTGTGTTTAGCACATTGTCTGAACGACGTGTCCTCTTGCCAATCCAAGGAGCCCAGAAGTGATACGTAGGTTTAACTGCAAATGGATTTTGTGCACCACCTATAACAGCAGAATTAAAAACATAATGAGCTGTAGTGCTTTAGTGCATAAAAAATCCTTTTCCACATACTTGCAACAAATCCACGACATATCATTTCTTTGGATAGTGCCTCCCAGAATGTTTCTATATTGACGTCCCCTCGGAAGTTTTCAGGAGGTTCCTCTGTGTCACTTGCTGAAAAAAAAAAATCTGTATTACACTGTGTGGAAAAAACATGTAAAATGAATGAATGAATGAATTAATTAATTAAACAAACATGGAAGTGAACATGATTATAATAAACATACCAGAAAAATGGAAAACACCCTTTTTGTGTAGATCCATTATCACCACTGGGGGATGGTCACCACAGGTAATACATGAGTATCTGTACTCATGTTCCACAAGGGCCTCAAAATGCAAGTAGGCATGAAGAACCGTGTCTGGTGCCGGAAACTTCAAACCTGTCAAATCTTCCAAATAATTTACTGCTCTGCTCACCGATGTATGCACCTGGAAGTAACATACAAGTTTTGAGTAACATACATAAACACATACACCACAGATTTCAGTTAAAACTTACCTGAAGAAGGCTTCTCAAGGTTAGGCATAAGGGTATTGCAAGGATGTTGTGGTCATCAAAGTTATGTAGGTGGTCTTTCCACTCCTGATAACGGTAGAACATTCCACATAGTGGGCACTGCTTACAGTAAATGGCAACATCTAAAAATGTAAACAAGTAACACATCAGAGGACAATTTAGCTGAATACCACATATACAATTAAATAACACCAAATCATACCTTCAATTATGGACCAGTTTGTGAGTATTTTAGCCTTCTTCGTAATTAGGATGGGTTCACTGAGGGGAACAACACCTGGACAAATCTGACAGACACATTCATCTGGACAAAGGATTTTTGGGTAATCTTTGTCTGGTGATGGTACCCGCACATCATCTGGTAGATCAACAGGAATCTTCTTGTGCTGAAGAATGTAACATACCATATTATTTAACCCTTGATGTTTTGGAGGATAAACAGGATTGTCTTCTCTGAAATCCTTCTCAGACTGTGCATATGGTTCTTTGCGTGGTGATTCTTCTCTGCTGAAGACTGTTCGAAACAAGTCGCGTTGTGTCTGAAAAAGGTGCCATTTTGCAATATATTTGTGCACACATGAGCGCCTCAATATGGCACAGGGACAATGCCATGTGTTTAATTTTGAGTCATATACAACCATTACACGCCCCAACCTGCTGTAATAGGAGACACTGGGTTCAAATACTGAAATGAACTTCTTTGTTTCAGGGGTGCCGATCGAGGTTTGAACAGAGAGTGGTATGTGACTGCTGTTAGCATGCTGCTGCCGAGTAAGGCAAATCTTCTTCTTTTCATTACTAAACCACTTTGCTTTCACCATCTCGGATAAAATCTCTTCTTTCAGGGAGACTGGTTCTGCAGAGGATGCACAGTAATTTACAGAGCGGATGTGTTTGCACTGGTATGATGACAGGCCACTTCTCTGTGCAACTTCCATACTGACCTGACATTCATGTGATTCACAAATGACCTTATGATGTTCATGTCCCATCTTGACCTGAATATGAAGAGGAACACTGTGACCCTTTGTAACTTTAAGAACTGTAAATATGCCATTTGTCCTATCGATGCACTGGCTCTCAAGATGGGATGTGGCATTAATGTCCTGTATTGGCTCTTCTGTGTGTTTGCGGTCAATGTGCTTTTTTAGGTTTCTTTTATTAATGAGGATATTGCAAACTGGGCATCTTTTTCTGATCACAGGCCTTACACAAACCCTTCCTGAGAAGACTTGGTGTAGTTGGCACTGCAGTGGTTGGAGATGGTGTGGTCAGAACTGCAGTGGTAGGAGATGGTTTCCCTCTCACAGCTGGTGTGGTCAGCACTGCAGTGGTTGAAGATGGTGTCCCTCTCACAGCTGGTGTGGTCAATGCTGCAGTGGTTGGAGATGGAATTGTGGCTGAAGTTGGAGGTGGGGTTTTTTTGCAAACCTGTACATGTTTTTCAAAATCACCTCTCTTTAAAATTGTTGTTTCACAGTATGGACAGTGGTGATGTAGAGCTGGTCTACATCCTAGTCCACATATGTGTATAGTATAGCCTAAAATAAATTAATAAGTAAATTGGTAACCTATTACACAATAATATATTGTAAGTACATATTAAACAAATCAAGATACCTCCACAGACTACTGCCTTGTTAAAGTGGCTTTGAAGATGGGTTTTTAATTTGACCAGTTTGGCTGGCTTAAACACGCTGGCCGCGCAAAAAGGGCAGTGATAATTGCTGCAACACTTGTTGCACTGCTGCAGCTCAGGTAATGCGTCACCACTCTGAATAGTTATATGTCTCTATAAGAGATGAAAGCACGACAAATGGGATTAAAATAGCTAAACTATACGGTAACATTATTTCACAAACAATGCATACAACAGGTGAAAACGAGAACAAACTATTCATATGCAAGGCCCATTTACAACACGAGATTAATCAAAACATCCGCAGAAAACTTCTACACCCTTAAAAACGACAACAAATTGAAGATTCAATAAGACAATGAAGCCAATCACAAATTAAATATAAACACCTAATAAAAACTTGTGAAAAACTAATGAAAAACTTATTCACCATAAGACAGCAAAAGTACTCACCGTGCTCTCCGCCATTTCTAGGTGTTTGACTATCAATCTTACTTCTATAGCTCAGGGTTCAATATGATTTTAAAGACCTCATGTCTCTTCAACAATATCCCCTAGATCAGGGGTGGGCAAACTTGACATTAGATTAGCTCCAACTCTAATTAAACACACCTGATGGGACTTTATATCCCAGAGAATTAGATCGGATCAGATGTTGATGTTTTATTGGTTAAATCAATTAGTGATGAGCACCTGCTGTTCTTGAGAATTAGATCGGATCAGATGTTGATGTTTTATTGGTTAATGCCACCATCATGGAGATCAGTGTTTGCTTTAGTTAGGCTCTTCACCCTTTAACTAACTTACAATAATGTACTTCTAAGCATTTGCACTGTTGTTTCTCAGCAAACATTTGTGCTTTGAGGAATTGAAACTTAAAATAGTAGATGAGCTTTCTCTTTCTGTGTACAACCCATGATGAATGAACATCATGTAGTGTTTTTTTTTTTTTAGTTTACTGACTGACATTCAACTACTAATGGAAAAAGAAGCCAAACTAAGCAAATACCAAATCTAAAGCATAAATATTGAAGAAGAAAAAAAAACATCTTTTCAGGCTTTTAGAAATGAACACTTATCATATGATCCTTAACAGTGGTAACGATAATTTTTCATGCTGCAGTGCATGATGGGAGTTTTTACTATGGTGGTACCCAGCATGAACATTTTGTTGATTGTCACTATTGTTGAGATACATATGCTGGTTCTTGACGTCTCTGTGTGTCTAGATAATAATGGCCTTTAAATTTTTATGTGAATTATATAGGTTTAAACCTAACCAGACCAACTCATGGTGACTGTCTCATCATATAATAACAGCTAATAGTTACTCATTGCATAGTACTGATCTATCTATTCTACAACACCTCACACATTGTTACAGAGAGAGAGCTAATGAAAGTAGATAAGGGTCAAGAGCACAACCAAAGCAAACATTGACCACCATGGTGATGACATCAAACTTAATTATTTTTAGTAAAACATCAACATCTAAACCTGTTAATTCTTATATGATAGAAATAAGGGCAAACTGGTTTGTTATAAGTCAGGGATCCTCAAATCTGGACCTCAAGATCCACTTTCCTGCAGAGTTTAGCTCTAACCCTAATCAAACACACCTGAGCATGCTAATCAATGCCAATCAGTGGGATCATTAGAAAATCACAGGCAGGTGACTTTGATCAGGGTTGGAGCTAAACTCCAGGGCAAGATTCGAGGAAGGGGGCTCTAGAGTAAGCATGGGCAAACTCGGTCCTGGAGGGCCAGAGTCCCTGCAGAGTTTAGCTCCAGCCCTGATCAAACACACCTGCCTGTAGCCTTCTAGCAGAGGTGGGACTTTCAAGTCACAAGCAAGTCTTCAAGTCATATCCCAGGTCAAGTTAATGAGATAATTAGTTGACTAATTAAATGATGATTGTGCATTAGTGATGAACACCTGCTGTTATTGAGAACTACAGAGGATCAGATGTTGATGTTTTATTGGTTAAAATGATGCCACCATCATGGAGATCAGTGTTTGATTTATTTGTGCTCTTGACCTTTTGACCAATCAAAGCATTATAAAGGCATTTAGTGGACTTACATGTCATGTTGTAGCCAGGTTCACTGATGTCATTAGTGGTAGTGCTTTAAAGTGCAATTACAGCTGCATTTTAAGGAAATATGAAGAGCTTTAAAAAAAAATTGCACACCAGTTTAGAACATCTGTACTGTTTAGACACGCAGACATCAAGAATCAGCATATGAATCTCAACAATGGTGATGATCATCAGACAGATTCATATTGCATTGCATTCTGGGTGCACCAATCGTAACTCATCCATGTGTGCATTGCGACATTAATAAATTATGCAGCTGCATTGTCTTAGTATTTTCTTTTATTTTTACTATTTGCTTTTTATTTTTGTTATTTTTTCGTTGTGACTTTCTACTGCCTTGTTTTGTCATGTTCAAAAATCACATAAAAATTCAAATAAAAAACATAATTTTAAAAAGTCGAGGGTCAAGAGGCAACTAAAGCAGCCACTATTCACAAAAAACGGTAAGTTGAAGGGTAAAAAACATCTAAACATTTATTCTCAGTAAAGAACTTCTGTTTTAGATAGTTTAACTGGTTAGTAATGCATGAAGCTGGTGATGTTTTTTGTAGAGTTGTTCATTCATCTGCTGAGATCTTGAGAGATTTAATGTCTTCTTTTATTTCAGTTGATTTCATCTAAGGCTGTGGCTAAAGTCAGTTGTAGTTCTTGTTTCTCTTTTCTTCAATGATTCTGCTTTACAACAACCATCCATCAATAACTAACAATCAACAATCAATTAATCAATCAATTAATTACATCAACTTCAACAACACTGCTTCAGTGTTACTTTAACAGTCTTTTAGAGTGGGGCCATATATGCTCCGAGCAGTGTTAATTCAACACTCTGGAATTTAGTGTGTAGTAATAATAAGGAAACACATAGTAAGAGTTGGTCATAAAAACTGAAACAGAAGTGAAGCAAGGTGTGGAAAAGAGTCAAAGTGTCCCTGCATTGTGGAGTCTATGGTCTTTACACTCTTCGGTCTTTACACAAGGAGGGCTGCCAAGGTATACTAACCTTTTTTTTTATACCCATTTGACAAAACGGAAATTAGTTGAACACACTTTACTGTTTATCACAACAAAGGGCTAACCAAGCGTGATACAGTACTAGACCAAACACAACTTCAGCATGTCTTAAAAACAGCTCTTAACCTCAATCCCATGCTTTTTATATATAAAATATGAACAATAAGGCATTAGAAGCAGTGCAACCCTGTCATTGGCCATATCTGTCCTAAAGCACTCATTGTCTGTCTCCTGCAGTCACCAGACAGGTGTATTGATAGCATTTGTAGGATTGTAGAGTGTGTGTGTGTGTGTGTGTGTGTGTGGATAAGGTAAAAGCCATGTCCATTTGGACTGGTTCAAAGACAGGTCAAGGTCAGCATCCTCTGCCAAACTACATAAACCTGGCAGAAAACAGGAAATAAAAATATACAGTCACTAGCTCTGAAAGTCACACGCTTTTAAAGTGAAGTGAAAAAGTGAAGTGGTATGTGACCAAGTATGTTACCCATACTCAGAATTTGTGCTCTGCAGAATATAAATTTTGTGGGTGTATATTTTCATCTTACACATTTACCCTTTCAAGCCCACAGAAAAATCCTGTAGTATCCACACTACTCAGAGAAAAAGTAACACTGACGCAGGGTTGCAGTCAGATAATTAAGCGAATATGTAAGTGATTGTTGAGTATTAGTGAAGAACATCTGCTGTTAAAAGGCAGATGAAGTTAAAAGAAACAAGAACAGAACACTGAAAACAGACAAGCAGAAACAACAACTACAAATGACTTCCAGACATTACACATTATTATTACTAACCAGTTTGACCTTATTTCTGTCATACGTCTACAGAAGCTCTTATTGAGAATTAGCAAAGGTTCAGATGTTTGTTTTATTGAAAATATTTGGTCTGAATTACCTTTTTGGTGGTCAGTGTTTGGTTCAGTTGGGAGCCTGATCCTTGATCCGTTTCCCTGACTGTTCAAACTGTGTGTTTACAAAGCACATTTATTACAGCAAACACAGTTGATGAAATGCTCTTTGATTCACTAATTTCATTGTGTTTGATGCCTTAAATGTTCTATATTATTAACACCTTTTATTACATTTCATGCTATCACCACTGTGAAACCACACAAAGAGTTACTGCAGCAGTCAGCATTAATGAAGGATTTAAAAAAAAAACTGCTTCGCTGAGAAACATTCAGACATCAAAAATCAGCATTTGAATCTTAACAATGGTATCAATAAAGAAAAATGGAGAAACTTTTAATATCTCAAAACAGGCTACAAATTGTCAAAAATATCAGCAAAACAATACATGCAAAAATAGTACGACCAATCAGCTGCATAATTTATTCACACTGCAGTGCATGCTGGGAGTTTCATTCCAGCATGCATTGCAACATGAAACTTCTGTCACTATTGGTGAGATTCCTGTGCTGATTGTTGATGTCTTTATCTAAGAAATGGTTAAGTTCTAAACATTTTTAAAAAAGTGTTTTCAATTAATAGTGTTCTATGACAGGAGAACACTTAAGCATGTTGAGTTCATATTCTGGTCAGGTCTGCTTCCCAGTAAGCAATATAGTTTGCAATATTAACAAGGTGTATATTGAATTTGGCCTTTTTATACAACTATCTTCTTCCATTAAACCTATGGGAGGGAAACATTCAATTCAGCTTGTTGCGTTAATATTCAAACCCGCTTTCCTGTACTGAATAACCTATACTTTGTTAACAAATCGTATTAATAAATATACTGAATTTGGGGTTTTCACATCACTGTCTTCCCTGTGCCACGTTTAGCACTTTCTTTATAGCTAATGGTTTTCAATAGGGGACAAAACACTTTATGTGCAATTTGGCGCATTAATTGTTTTCATATTCGACTATTCTGCTCATCTGTAAATAGTAGGCTAGTCTATGCTTTATTAATAAGGTGTGTCCTCCATTGTCACTGTTTTAGTAGGATACATGTACCACATTCCTGGAGGCCCCCCAACACTGCAGGTTTTCCATGTCTCCTTAATCAAACACACCTGATTCAGATCTTCAGCTCATTAGTAGAGACTCCAAGACCTGAATTTGGTGTGTCAGACAAAGGAGAGATGCTGTTGGGGGGCCTCCAGGAACGAGGTTGGGAACCCACATTAAGCATCTGTGGCACTGTCAAGCATTGCAAGAAAAAAATTATAAACTAGAAAAAAGTTTTGAATTAAATTATTCAAATGATCATTTCTAAAGTCACGATTTAGCAAAAATAAAAAAAATAAAAAATGAGAAAAAATGTCAAATATTCATGTTTCTTGTAACGCTACACAATTCAATTTTCAGACCATATGGTGCAAATGGAAAAAATAAAAAAATGGAAATGAATTTTTTTTTTTTTTTTTTTTTTCAGTTACTTTCAGAGTGCTCTGGAGTAATCTCACGTGCATCATGAGAAGACAGATTTATGCGGTCACCTGCAGGACAATCGGTAGATTACACCTTTACGTTTATTCAAGTGTAATGTGATTATAATAGAAGGATTATTTGATCAGTTAATTATTTCATAAACTTCAACACTGTTTCAGTGAAGATTATTTTGTTTTCTTGATTTTTGGACAAACACAGTTTCTGTGTGTTGCTTTGCATTAACAAATGGAGATTACATTGAAATAACATGAGTCTAAATCTAACACATCCTGAGAGTGTTGATTTGGTCCAGAAACAGTATAAAAACCCTTAAATGATATTGAAAACATTGCAACATTTTAATCAATAAAACATCAACATCTGATCCTCTGTAATGCTCAATAACAGCATGTGTTCATCATTAATGCACAATCATCATTCAATTACTCACTTAATTATCTCATTGACTTTAACTCTTTGAGGACTTGGGATTTGACTTAAGACTAGTTTGTGACTTGAAAGGAATTACTTGGTTCCTCCTCTGCTGAAATCAGCTGCTGAGTTCATGGGTGGAATAAACATATGGCAGGACTTTTACTTTCTGACCCCTGGACTTTAAACCTCTGCCAAGAAGCACCCGGCTGTATACATGATAGGAAATGTGTGTGGAGTTGGTGTATGATGGAGTATGTTGTTTAAAAAGCTAAAAAACGCTGTGCAGTTTTACAAAGCCTTTATTATAATGCACAGAAGATGGAAAAAACAACATTAACCTGTAACTCGCCATGTCCCTGAAATGATTGTTTTGCTAAATTAAACTGATCTTTAGGCTAACAGTTGAACAATCCACTACATTTAATAAATGAATTGGGTTGATTATCCACAGGAGGATCAGGTCTTCAGATAGAAGAATTAATAATTTGATTTTTGAAAATTGGATTATTTCATATCATCAGAGTAAGAAAGGAAATTAAAAGGATGTATCAGTATTGTTTTCATTTACATAGCATGACAAGACAATTATTGTTAAGTATAATTATCTGTCACGCAGTTGATAAATGACACCGCTATAGGCTAATGTGTCTGCTGTGTGCCATTTCAGTTTTTATAAAACTAATTTTCTTTACTACATTGCAAAGCATATACTTTTTCCTCCCCTTTATTTCAGGAAAATATGCTGCTCCTCATTATTTTAAAGTGAAGAAATCGAGAAAATTTTATTTCTACCAGCCAGTGATGATTCTGAAAGAACATACCTGGAATCTGTTGCTATAGTTATGAAACCAATTTCATGTGCATTGTGTTCTTATTTCAGTGCAGTTATTAAGACTGTGGTTATTTCAGCAAACAGTTTCATACATTTTAACAGCGTTAAGTGAAACTTTTATATATCATTCAGTGGTACTATTTAGAGATCAGTGATGCACATGCATTTTAGACACTTTTTGTTTTAACTCAGTCCATGTAATAAATAAACATCCTTGAATAAGCCACGTTTTAAGCGTTTTCCTCCCATAGAAAACCATTGGCCTAAAAAGAAAACGCTTAATGTGGTGTAATGAATTAAAACGTTTTAAAAAGACCAAACTCAGTAAACATTTTTAATAAAACAGTGTGTGTGTGTGGATAAGGTAAATATTGTGTGTGTGGTAAATGTGTGTGTGTGCAGCATCCTCTGCCAAACTACATAAACCTGGCAGAAAAGAGGAAATATAAATATTCCAAAGACGGGCCAAGATCAGCATCCTCTGCCAAACTACATAAACCTGGCAGAAAAGAGGAAATATAAATATTCTGTCACTAGCTCTGAAAATCACACGCTTTTAAAGTAAAGTAAAAAAGTGAAGTGGCATGTGGCCAAGTGTAGTGAACCATACTCAGAATTTGTGCTCTGCATTTAACCCTTTCAAGTACACACACACATTAGTGACCACACACACATACCATGAACACATACCCGGAGCAGTGGGCAACCATATTGCTGCAGCGCCCGGGGAGTAGTTAGGGGGTCCAATGTCTTGCTCAAGTGTCTCAGCTCAGTCGTGGTATTGAGGGTGGAAGAGATCGCTGGTTATTCACGGTTATTAATGCTTCACAATTCAATTTTCAGACCAAATGGTGCAAATAAAAAATGTAAAAAAGCAAACCAAACGTTTGTGACTGCGGACTGTTTTACAAACGCTTAATGCAATGTAGCCTACTAAAACAATAACATTGAAGGTCCAAATTCAATGTTCAAATTCAAATTTACACACATTATTAATAAAGGATATTTACAGACAAGCAGAATAGCCAAGAATATGGAAGCAATACATTGCACGCTAAGCATATTAAGCGCTTAAAAACGCTTAGTGTGTGTGGCTTAATGCACAAAGGCCATAAAAATATAAATATAAAAAGTCCAAGTTTTGTATAGAGTTTATTAATAAAATATATACTATAGGAAAGCAGATGAGCCAACAATATGAAACACTGTTGCCAGTAATTAACTGTTAATTGTGTAGTTATTTACTGTAAAGATACCATGGATTAAATTAAAACTCTTTCTGCTAAAACTGCAGTGTAAGATCAGCAATATTGCAGAACCAGTTAAAATATTAAAAAAAAAAAAAAAAGCCCAAAAACTAAACACCAATTACACACAAAGTCATCATAAATCAACACATGAACCTCAACAATGGTGATAATAAAGTGTAATGTCGCAATGCATCTTGGGTACCATAGTACAAAACTCCCAGCATGCAACACAGCATGAATAAATTATGCATCTGAACTGTCCTTTTATTTTCTTTGATTCTAACTATTTGGTTCATGTATTTATTTGTATTTTTTGCTGTTTTATTGTTGGGTCTTTTATAACTTTTTGCGATGTCCAGAATTGATCCGATAATCTGAATATTTTGTCACCATTGTTGATATTAATATGCTGATTTCTGTTATCTTTGTGTCAGCTTTGTTGAAGCTTTTGTCCTCATTTTTTAAAGCTTTATACTCACATTGTAATAACACAAGCGTTTATAACGTGAAAGCATAAAACTACACAGCTGCTAGATTCAATTGACTTCAGTGAATCAGGCCATTACAAGGTAATTGTGAAACCGTCAACAGCAAACTATCATGTACTACAAATGTGTAAAAACACTCTGTCACAACAAACAAAGAAGATGAATGATTAATAATAAGAGTCAAGAGCCCAACTAATGGAAACACTAACCACCAGTATGGTGACTTCATGTGAAACAGACATTGGATTTAAACCCCTGTTAATTCTCAATAAGATCTTGTGTAGACCTCTAACAGAAGTAAAGTCAGTCTGGTTAATAAATAGCAAAGCTGGTAAGGCTGTTTGTGGAGTTGTGTAATCCTCCTCTGCTGAGATCTTAAGAAATTTAATATATTTTATCTTCAGCTGAATTCATCTAAGGCTGTGACTGAAGTCAGTTGTTGTTGAGTTTCTATTCGTCTCTTATTTTCTGTTCTCTTCTTTTCTTCAGTGATTCTGCTTGTTAATGGTCCTATTAAGTTGAGATGACTCCATATTTTATATGCACAGATTTTTTGACTCTGATAAGGTCTAGTGTGATTTATATTCACTAAGGCCCCGTTTAAACTAGTGCGTTTTCGTTTTCAAACACATAACTTTTGCTACGGTTACGCCTATCATTTACACTGCTCGGGCGTTTTAGACCCTCAAAAAACGGAGACATTTGAAAATGCTGCAGACCTCGTTTTAGTTTGAAAACTCCGGTGTTGCATTTCAGTGTAAACGGACCAAAACGGAGACTTTTGAAAATGATGGCGTGGCTGCCCACATTCACTCTGCGTATCCTTGAACAGCTGTGTAAACAATAACATTGTGTGCACTGTTGTACCCATAGATATGTATAAGTAGATTCCACATTCAATCGCTCCAAGCACGTAGACGCATCCATGCTCTAAATAATAGGGAATCTACCTATTCATATCCATGGCTGTACCTGCATGAATGGTCACGTGACATGCGTTTTAGGTTGTGTAGTGTTATTGGAGATCATTTCTGAAACGCAGCAGAAACGCCAGTGTAGATGAGGATCGTTTTCATTCTAAAATGCTGTTTTAAAACGAAAGCGTTTGTGGCACAGTCCATGGCCACACCTACAGCCCACAGCGATACAAACAATAGAAAATCATTTAGATTTAATTTATTCAAATGATAATTTTTGAAGTCACGATTTAGCAAAAGTAAAATGCCGCAGCATAAATGGCTGCCCACTAGGGCTGGGCGATATATCGAACGATATGATCATGCGTATCTAGTCAGTAAAGCCGGTTCCCTGATTAGCACTAAATCGCCATCACCTGCTTTCAAGTGGAACGGCACTTAATAGACAGAGCCGTAGTTCACTGACAAGGTACGCAATATCGCGTTCATTATCGAAGGCGATTCATCTGCGCTATAATGAACGTGATATTTGCGTACCTTGTCAGTGAACTACGGCTCTGTCTATTAAATGCCGCTCCATTTGAAAGCAGGTGATGGCGATTTAGCGCTAATCAGGAACCGGCTTTACTGACTAGACACGCATGATCATATCGTTAGATATATCGCCCAGCCCTACTGCCCACTGCTCCGGGTGTGTGTTCACAGTGTGTGTGTTCACTGCTGTGTGTGTGCACTTTGAATGGGTTAAATGCAGAGCACAAATTCTGAGTACGGGTCACCATACTTGGCTGTATGTCACGTCAGGTCAAACTTCGGGTCTCTAACCATTAGGCTATGATGATAAAGTTTATATGATAAAGTGTTATTATTTATTATGAGAGTAATTGACACCGACTAGAACTTTAATGTTCCACCAAATTCAGCTCAGATCTTCAGACTCGTCTGACTCTCGTTGCTGTATAACTGGTCAGACTGACCTTCCCAAAAAATCCTAGTGACTTTCGTTATCTGAGCAATGAAGGCCTTAATACTTAATGTCCACTAGAGGGGGTGACAGGATTAAAAAAATTCAGTCTACTCTTTTTCTGTTTACATCAGTTTAAATGACAAATAAATACATGAATTTCATGTGTACTGCCATGAATATGCAATATCTTTGTACAAGAACAAGCTTCACACTTCAAGCTCTACAACTACTTAAAACTTCCCATTATGGCTTTTTCAACCTAACTCCAAGTTTTTTTTATGATATTGTTTATTCACACTGGTTTATGCATTTAATGTTTGTCAAGCTGGAACTTTTATTTTTCATGAGCTGTATATTTTAAGATGTACTAGGTGTTGATAAATCACCTGCAGTGAATGTAAAGAGCTAATGTCAGGGCTCTCAGTCCTGCTCCTGGAGGGCCAGTGTCCTGCAAAGTTAAGCTACCCCAAATAAACACACCTAAGTTAAGAAAGGTCTTCAGGATCAGTAGCAATGTTCAAGCAAGTGTGTTGGAGCTGGTTGGAGCTGAACTCTGCAGAACATGGTTCTCCAGGTTCAGGACTGGGTATTAAATCTATTAAAGTCAATAGGATTTTTGGGGAGGTAAGTCCGTCCAGTTATACAGCAACGAGAGTCAGACGAGTCTGAAGGTCTAAGCTGAATTTGGTGAAACATTAAAGTTCTAGTCGGTGTCAATTACTCTCATAATAATAATAATGTTTATATGTTTTTCTTATATTCGCAGAGATGCTGATCCCTCTGTTCTTCAGAACCTCAAATCGAGGAGCTGTTGGAGGCAGAGGTACGCACACCAAAAAACTGCATCTTTAAATATCCTAACCAAAGCATAGTAAAGTAGAAGGAACAAATATTGTGCTAAAACAGTAACATGAGTATTTCTCATGTTCATGGGTATTGCTCATGAAGGATCCTGTTTGTGGACTTCAGCTTGGCCTTTAACATCATCATCCCAAACCACCTCCTGCCCAAACTAACTCAGCTCTCCGTGCCCATCTCCGTCTGTCAGTGGATCAACAGCTTCCTGACAGACAGGCAGCAGCTAGTGAGGCTGGGAAAATACACATCCAGCACCTGTATAATCAGCACCGGAGCGCCTCAGGGCTGTGTTCTCTCCCCACTGCTCTTCTCCCTGTACACCAACGACTGCACATCTAAGGACCCCTCTGTCAAGCTCCTGAAGTTTGCAGATGACACCACCCTCATCGGCTTCATTCAGGACGGTGACGAGTCTGCTTACAGACAGGAGGTTAAAGATCTGGCTGTCTGGTGCACTCTCAACAACCTGGAACTGAACACGCTCAAAACAGTGGAGATGATCGTGGACTTCAGGAGAAACCCCCCTGCTCTCCCCCCACTCACCATCATGAACAGCACTGTGACTGCAGTGGAGTCACTCAGGTTCCTGGGCACCACTATCTCTCAGGACCTGAAGTGGGACATTCACAATGACTTCATTGTGAAAAAGGCCCAGCAGAGGTTGTACTTCCTTCGCCAGCTGAGGAAGTTCAACCTGCCACCCTGCCATCAGAGGAAGTTGTGGACTAATGGTTAAAGATTCGGACTCGTAATCCAAAAAGTTGCGAAGTCGAGTCTCTTGCAAGAGGCGCTCTCTCCACCCTCAATACCATGAACCCCCAACTGCTCCCCGGGCGCCAAAGCATAAAACGGCTGCCCACTGCTCTGGGTGTGTGTTCACAGTGTGTGTGTGTTCACTGCTATGTGTGTGCACTTTGGATGGGTTAAATGCAGAGCACAAATTCTGAGTATGGGTCACCATACTTGGCTGTATGTCCCGTCAATTTTTACTTTTTTTTTCACAGGAGCTGCTGAAACAGTTCTACTCTGCCATCATTGAATCCGTCCTCTGCACTTCAGTAACTGTCTGGTTCAGCTCAGCTTCTAAATCTGACCTCAGAAGACTACAGAGGGTAGTCCAGACTGCTGTGCGAATCATCGGTACAACCCTCCCTTCTCTTCAAGAACTGTACTCATCCAGAGTGAGCAAAAGGGCTGGCAAAATCACTCTGGACCCCTCACATCCAGCACACTTCCTCTTTGAACTGTTGCTATCTGGTCGACGCTACAGAGCACTGAGCACCAGAATGACCAGACACAGGAACAGTTTCTTCCCTCAGGCAATCCATCTCATGAACACATGATAACTGTGGAACACACAACACTATTTATACACTCATACATTTATTTATCTAACACACATACTTACATCTACATTTCAGTTTGCACATAATGTAGGCCTACCTGTACATACAACTGTCTATTGTTATATATCTGTACATACAATTGTGAATTTGTATTTTTTTTATTCCTTATTTACTTGTTCTATTTTATTTTATTTTTTATCTGTGTTTTTTGTTCTGTCGCTGTCATTCTGTTACACTGCGGAAGCTTCTGTCACAAAAACAAATTCCTCTTATGTGTAAACATACCTGGCAATAAAACTCATTCTGATTCTGATTCTGATTCTAAATATATGTTGGCTTTCTCAAGCCCAACAAAGAAGAGAAACATCAACCAATTTAGTATGTAATAAAACTAATGAAATTATAAGGCATGAAAAATAGGGATTTTATTTGCCCTTAACCCTGTTAATATTTGTCAATAAGGTGTGTTCATTGAACTGAGTTGGCACATGCTTACATTCATAAATGTAAACTTTATTTCTAATTTATTTCATAAATTTAACTTTATTAATTTTCACAATTATTTATTAATGTCACACACACCTACCTAGTGCCTTTTGGCTTAAATAAATGACGAGAGTGGTAAATGTTACAGACAGATTATCATGGAACTGTTCAGTCTATTATTGATTTTTATTTCCACTTCACTTTTATCCAAAGAGACAGAACTATTTGCACTGTATTTATCGGTGGGACAATATTCCTACAATACTATAATCCAGAAATAATTTAAAGGGGTCACTTGCAAGTCGCAGCAGCAGGAATTATGTGCCCAGCTACAGCTGATTCACATATTATGTTAATTAACAGTGAGTGGTGGTTTCAGACATAATAGTACTGACTCTTATTCTGCCTGAAAGAATGAAAAGACCGTGCTGAAGGCGGAGCGTTTCGACCAATCAGATGAAAGCAGCGTTTCAGCGCCGCCCACAAGTGCGAATGAAATATTGAAGCCATAAACCGATTTGTAAACCCCAAACGAAAAATGATAAATCGAGCCAAAATCTCAAACTAAAAGGAAAAAAGAATAAACGAGCCATTTTCCATTTCTCGTTATTGCATTCCAAATAGGAAATGAAATGATCAAAACATGTGCCCTGCCATAAGACCTTTCATTAGACCGAGAGTGATCCCGGACAGAGTATTGTTTTTGACTTGCTTATAGCGCCATCTAGAGAACAAAACTGCTAACTGCTAACGTGCTTCAGTTTGTGCATCTTGTGATGCACCTACAAGAATAATTAGCACAGCAGTGCGCTCTCGTTGGATTTACAGTGTAAAAAGAAACGCAGTCTTATTTGAGTAGGAATGTAGATCCAGTGCTGATCAACTTAAAATGATTTAAAAGCAAAACAAAAATGTTAAAATAAACTTTTCCGATTTCTGGCAAAATAAAAGTCATTTGGAAACTCTCCAAAAACATTCCTCCCAATTATCTCCATAATATGCTACATACTAACATGTTTAACATATTATAGAAATATAAAATGTAAATAATTATTTACGACATTTTCAAGTTTGTCTTAAAAAATTAATAATAATAATAATAATAATAATAACCATGTGTCTTCAGTTATTTATGTGCCAGGACTTTTATTTTGGCGGGTCGTGCAGCGAAAGTAACCGAACATCGTCTCTCTGATGATTATTCAAGCTTCACAACCGAGTGGCCATTTTTTTAACGTGTGTCCGGATCCCGGTTCCGCTTACTTCTCTCCTAAAATCTCTTTTAACGTCAAATAATAACGGCTATCACCCGCAAACGAGTCTCGAACTTCAATAGCCTTCATCGCGGAGCAGAAAACGACAGATAAATCGGGAGTTGTCGACATGAATCCTGAATAGTAAGTTTGTGTAGAAAAGCGCTGATGACACATCAAACGTTATCGATACTTTCAACATTAACAGCTAACGTTAAATAAAACACTGCAGTAAATTAAATATACACTTTATATATTAGGATTCGTTTATTAATAACTATCACAACTGTATGCTGTGTCTGTTTAACCAGATCAGACATCCGGGAGTCGTTTCGATTTGGTTTAAAAGTAATTATTTGTATGAATATGGATGTTTGTGTACATATGTGTGGTAATGTTTCAAAAACATACATATATATCATAACTGTCAGTGTGTTTCTGGAGCTCAGACACACTCAAGTGCCACGTCGTAATGAAACTGGTCAGTTCAGTATGACGCTGTCTGGCTAATCGCATATCTTATCGTGTTTATAATGAAATAAAATCATCATTGAGAGCTGATCGTGTACTCTCAGTCCTGTGAGGATGAAATGTCATCTTAGGCCTGAACTGAGACATCCTGGCTGAGTTTATGACATGTTGGGTTGGGTAATTAAATCACCTGTTACCACACCACCCTTTCAGGTTCTGTGGTTTTACCATGGTACAGTGATGGTAATACCGTGGTATTGAATGACTGCTGTATTTATATATATGTAAACCTGTCGAGAACATGCATAGATCATAATTCACATCAGAATCAGATGAATAATGTCTTTGTGTCATGATTTTCTCTGTGCAGGTTTTCTCTTTTTCATGCAGAATTTATTTGTTGTTGTTGATCTTTGGGGTGAAATATGAACCTGAGATCTTCATTAATGCCGGCCCTTGAGACGTGATCACACACACACACGTGTTGCGTAATAATCACCACTTCCACGTCACAGAGGACACGGCTGACTGGGAGTGTAAGTGATCACCTGCAGCTGATGGATGTCGTTAATCGTCCTCCGCTTTCTCTTTCAGTGATTACCTGTTCAAGCTCCTGCTGATCGGAGACTCCGGCGTCGGCAAGTCCTGCCTTCTGCTGCGTTTCGCTGTAAGTTATTAACCTGCCATTAAGATCCTGTTTACGCACACACCGATCAGATAATGGCTCTTATTGCGCAGGTGATTTGACTGTCAGAGAGCTTCGTGCTAAAGGTGAAGAATAATGCTGCAATCTGACTTAGTTTTGCAGTCCTTTTTGCTGTATCTTTATGCTGTAACACATCCATTAGTAAGTGTCTTGTCTGTTATTGTGCGTGTGCATTTCCTCAGGACGACACGTATACAGAGAGCTACATCAGCACGATCGGAGTCGACTTCAAAATCAGGACGATAGAGCTCGACGGAAAGACCATCAAACTACAGATCGTAAGAACTGCTCGTAGCCACACATGCTTGATTTCACACACCGTTGCATTTCTAAATGTTTCAGCGTGCAAACACACGTTCATTACATTGCTTTTCAAAAGTTTGGGATCGGTGAGAGTTTTTTATGCAAACCAAGGCTGCATTTATTTTATCAAAAATACAGTGAAAATAATAAAATATTATTACTTTTTAAATTTACTATTTTCTTTCTGAATATATTTTAAAAAGTAATTTATTCCCGTGATGGAAAGCTGTATTTTCAGCATCAGTACTCCAGTCTTCATGATCTTCAGAAATCATTCTGATATGCTGATTTGCTGCTCAAGAAACATTTCTGATTATTAACAATATTGAAAACAGTTGTGCTGCTTCATATTTTTTTGGAATGCATGATACATTTATTTCATGATTTATTGATGAACAGAAAACAGACAGCGTTTATTTGAAATTGGAATCTTTTGTAACATTATAAATGTCTTTACTGTCACTTTTGATTTATTTGATGCGTCTCTGATGAATAGAAGCATTCATTTATTTTTAAAAAGGCATGTTTCTTTGCTTACGGTGTGTGTGTGTGTGTGTTGTCAGTGGGACACAGCCGGTCAGGAGCGGTTTCGCACCATCACCTCCAGCTACTACCGAGGAGCTCACGGGATCATCGTTGTTTACGATGTCACGGATCAGGTGACCAAACACTGCATCAGTAGGGATCTCTGAGTGTCCGTGTGTTTAGCAGTCACGTATCAGTGATGTTTTAATGTGAGTTCTGCTCTGGATGTGTTTCTTCAGGAGTCCTTCAACAACGTCAAGCAGTGGCTTCAGGAGATCGATCGCTACGCTAGTGAAAACGTCAACAAACTCCTGGTGGGAAACAAGTGTGATCTGACCACTAAGAAAGTTGTGGATTACACAGCAGTGAAGGTACAAGACCTGTCCCGTGAACAGAGCTCTGCATTCAGCTAGGGATGCAACGATACCATTTTACCATCTACTACATATAAACAACTTCATTTTCATGAAAAATAACAAATGAAAAAATATATAATCATAATCTATGTCAAGAGTACTATTATAATCTAGGTTAGTGGATAATTCAGCAGCAGAAGATACTCTAGAAAAATCAGGGGTGCACAATAATTTCATATAATCTAGAGAAATATTTGATTTACAAATAAAAGTGAATAAGTCTAAAATCTGGTATAATGTTACACATTGCTCTTTGTATTGATGTAAAATACATTCATTAAAAAAACAATTATATACCTTTATATGGAAATCTAAAAGACATTTCTTTTAAATGTATAGCACAGTAATGAAGACAGCAACATATGATAGATAGGACAGATTAAGAAAGACTATTAATAATCTTTGATTGTGCAGAAAAGTATTATAATACTAAAGGCGCCAATGCAGAGCGGCACAGAGCACTTATGCACATCCTGTGCACAGAATGATGCGCTTGAAACAACACGGAGTCACAGTGCACAGGCTGCGCAGTCCTCCGAGTCCACATAGAAAAGTTAGTACAGCACACATGCTGCTCTGCTCCAGTTCATCTTCACAGCAGTTCAGTCAGTGTACTGTTTGAGTGAATGAATTACTCCGGGATATTGGTTTATTTCGCGTCAGAGGGAGTGTCAGCCACGTTAAAAAAGTGAATAACTTAAGTCATTTGTGAATTTATACTTACTGGAGACACGAACTGTTTCAAACGATCCAGTCCGATCTGGTGAACTGGTTCACTAAGAAGAACCGGTTAAATCGAACGATTCAGTCGTGAACCGGACATCACTAGTACAAAAGGAAGAGATGTAGATACGTAGTGTATTAAATCTGTGTGTTAGTTTATTGAGCCTTTTCTTTTAACAATTTTAAACCTAGTTACTGTGCACTCTAGAAGAGAGTTTCATCGTCTTGATTGTAGTAACCGAACGCAACACGCAGTTTGAATGCTGAATGGAGGACAACAGACAGCCACAGTGGAAAGAAGAGTTTATGTGAACTTGAATTTAATGACTTCAGTATGAATCTGTACCTCACACTGAACTATGGAACAGCTTCAGAACACTTGAAATACATCTCACGCAAAATAATGTGTTTCTTCATAATGCTTTTGTCCCAACCTTGGGTCTCAACAATAACACAGAATAGTATACGCACAATATCGGATGTGGATCGGCCTCGTCTGATCCGCAGAAAATGCCAGTATCAGAGCCGATACCTATCCTGAGTATCAGATCGATGCATCCCTACATTCACCAAAATCCTAACACTGTACAGCTGTTTTTACAACGATTCCCACAGCCCCACAAAACCTGGCTTTCCTGGTTGCAACACAAAAGACTGGTTGATTAATATTTTAAATAATAAACAATTATTAAACTACGACTGATTCTTGAAGTTAATATATTTTTAATTATGATTTTTCTAAATAATAAAACTTGTTGATTAAATGCTATTATTATTAATTAATAAAAAATTAATATTATTATTTATAAATAGATATTTTTTAAAAACCTTTCCTGGTTGAGGCTCCAAAGCCTGGCTGATTAATCATTTAAATCGTTACTGATTATTTAAATAATTATTAACTGTTAATTGTTAAATAACAAAATTATAATGTATTTAAAAAAAAAAAACTTTTCTGATTGCAAACAGTGAGAGTATCTGATTAGTTATTTACTTTTATATGTATTATTTTTTTAAATAATTATAACCAATAATGTATAAATAATCTATGAAAAAAACTTTCCTGGTAGCAGCCCAAATAATTAACAGCCTACTAATAAACAATTATTGAAATTATTGCACAATTAATCATTTGTAAAAATAATAATAATAATAATTTCTATTTTAAAGACATTTCTTGCTTTCAGCCAAAATTATTATTTTTTCATTATTGTGAAATAATTAATTAATATTAATATTTAAAAAAAAAATGAAATTTGTAATCAATTACAATTAAAAAATCATTAATCATTTAACTTAAACTATTATATTCCCTTTCTGTTAATTGTTATTATTAAATATGTAAATATATTTATGTGTATGATTAGTACTAACAGTAGGTCTGATTAATCATTTATTACATTTTTACAGCTCTAAATATATTTAAATTCTTATTTATAAAGTGTCATATCCACATAGTGATATATGACCAATTATTATTATTTTTTTTTTATTCCTTATCTAAAATGACCACGCGTCCACTCTCATTGAGATCAGTCTGTTGTTTTCTGTCTTTCAGGAGTTTGCGGACTCTCTTGGCATCCCGTTCCTGGAGACGAGCGCGAAGAGCTCCACTAATGTGGAACAGGCCTTCATGACCATGGCAGCTGAGATCAAGAAGAGAATGGGCCCCGGGGCCACTGCGGGAGGCTCCGAGAAATCCAACGTCAAGATTCAGAGCACGCCGGTCAAGTCGTCCTCCGGAGGATGCTGCTGAGACCAACGACAGTAACGTTACCAACCATACGCCACAGCTGAGTTAGCAGGAATTGAGAGTGTGTGTGTGTGTGTGTGTGTGTGAGAGAGAGAGAGAGAGTGTGTGTGTATGTGCAATAAAGACTGAGAATATTAATGATAAGGAGAGTAAGAGAGGATCAAATTTAACATCGCCTGATATTGAATCATGCATGCACATCGATGCATGACCAGACAAACACGCGTCCAACCGTCTGCCGGGTTAAACAGCTCAAATTCCGTACCACTTTAGAAAACCAAACAAAAGCACCCTCCGACTCCAGAAGACCCCAACCAGGCTTTTTCATAGAACCTCAACTAGGCTTAACAGAGATTTCCGAAACTATGGCTCCCTTCCTCTGGGGAACTTTGAAGGAAGCGGTGGACTGTGATGTCATAACTGACCTCTGAACAGAGGGTTCCGTTACTATGGCTCCCAGTGGGGTTGCTACGGCGACCTCTCCTTCAGCCGCTGCCTTCTCTCTGGTGTGGTGGACCGTTTGCCTGTTTGGGCATTTCTTCTGTTGTTTTTGTTTTTTATTCGTGCTCTGCAGCATTTCAGTGGTCCTCTGAGCATGACCAACACAACACTTACAATGAGCTAGTCATTTTCTGACATGTGCTAGTTGTTTTCCATGTTTCTAACTGCATTATCCTCCTGTGGAATTTTTGGTGGTATAATTTGGAAAATAAGAACCAAATCTCGGGCTGCTTGTAGTTTAAAGGAACAGTTCGCCCAAAAATGAACATTCTGTCATGAATTACTCACCCTGCAAACTTGTTTGAGTTTCTTTATTCTGTTAAACACAAAAGAAGATATTTTGAGCAATGTTGGTAACCAGACAGTTGCTGGTAGCCATTGACTTCCATGCTTCAGAATATCTTGTTTTGTCTTTAGCAGAATAAAGAAACACTTACAGCTTTGTGACAACATGAGGGTGAGCAAATAATGACTGGATTTTCATTTTTGGGTGAATGCCTTTAAATGTCAATATAATTGGTTATTTCTCTTAATTAGTTTTGATTCTTACACATTATGTGTATTATATGGAAGCTTGTTTTCCGCACAGAAAATAAATAAATAAAAAGGTCAGTGCAACTTTTTATCTCACAGTTCTGATTTTTTAACTTGTTTTTTTCTTGCGATGAGAAAACTGTGAGTATGTCAGGAATGCAAGACAAAAACAGAATTGCAAGATTAAATGTAATAATGACCTTTTTAAAAATCTTTTTTATTTTTAATTTCTTGGTGAAAACAGAATTGCCAGAAAAAAGTCAGGTTTTTTTGTTTGTTTTTTTGCAACTCTAAAAAAAATAAAAATAAAAAGTGAATTGTGAGATTAAAAAGTCCCAGTTACCTTTTTAATTTTTTTATTCCATGGTGGAAGCAGGTTTCCATAATATCCTGTATTCTGGACCCGGCGTTTGTTTACTGACAGCACAACAGCAGCGTCACTGTAACAGGAGCTATAGCTGATCGTGTATAAATGTATCTATATAAATCCCAGATATGACATCACGATAAATAAAGCAACATTGCTTGTGTAACTCCTTTGTTTTCAGGGAGAAAATGCTCTTTTTCTCCTGTATTTTTGTTTTCTTTTACATCACACAATGTTTAAATAATCTATGAAGGAGAAGTTTAATAAAAATGGTTTTAACTGGAGTGTGTGGTAGCATGTTTCATGTGTTCGTCAGTGTTTCCAGCGGGTGGCGTCATTAGCCAGAAGCTGATGTGTTCAGACCGCTCGGAGATTGTGAGTCACTATGTTCACATTATCTTATGAGGCTCACATCTACTAGTTACACACGCTAGTGTTCAAAAGACTGAAGGTTTTTTATTTTTTGGAGAAATTAATACTTTTATTCAGCAAGGACGCTTTAAATTTATCAAAAGTGAGAGTAAAGACCAGTGTTTGGGAAAGTTACTTTTAAAAGTAATGCATTACAATATTGCATACTTTTTATGGAAAGTAATGCATTACATTACTTTTGCCTTACTTTTTGTCAGCTAAGCTGGGCTTGCTTATTTATTTTTTTTTATAAGAAAAACCCAAAAGTTATATTTTTGGCAACTGTAAAGTCCCTTTCACATCAAAAGTGAAATTAATAAGCCTCTGGCTGAAGGAAGTGGATCTTCTCGGCACCTCACTCCCGATTTCTCACGCTGCTTCTGATTTTTTACTTTTGACAAAACAAAGTAACTTGCACTACCTATTTGAAAAATTAACTCCGGTATTTTCTTGTAAAGTAATGCATTGCTTTACTAGTTACTTGATGGGCAGAAGAGACTTGTATCAGAAACTCTTATTGACCCCAAACTTTTGCATCCAAGTATTTTCATTGTCCTTTTTGACAACAAATTACTTCTTGCATTGAATAAAATAATTCAGAAAACTTGCAGGACAATGAAAGCGAGGCCTCGCGCGTGCAAGTCTGACCTGAAGTCTGGCATCTGCACACTTCCACGCTCCTGCAGAAAGAGACAGCTGTCCTGCGGAGGTCAGGGTCAAGGACAATGAAGGAGCGCATGGGACTCCTCGCCTTTATTTTGTTGGGGGTTGCTGGGAGACGAAGGGTCGGGGGTCTGGTGGGAGGAGCCGAGCGCAGCGGCAGCTGTTTGGAGGAGCGGCGGAGGGGTGTCTGGATGAACAGAACACAACGTGAGAACGACAGACTTTACACACAAACAGGTTATTTTGTCAAAATGACATGAATTAAACAGTTACATAGAGTTATTGGTGTAATCACTTAACTGTGCAGAACTTTCTGGTGTGTTTTCTTTCTGGTCCCTGATCTCTGGCTCTCTGGATGTGGCTTTAGTGTAAATCTGGGGTTTTTATGCTGACACGCATTCCAGAATACTCTCATATGTTCATGTGTCTGTTTACTGAGACGATCCGAAAGCTTGAGTGACTTTCTTTGTGTGTGTTTGATGTGGTTTTGAAGCGTGTGTGTGTGTGTGTGAGATGATTCAGCTGCTCTGATTGATTGCTGCTTTATCTCGTTCCTCTTGTTCAGGCCATCTGGATAGTATGAGCTTAAATGCAAGAGATGATGAACTAGAGCACAGATGTCAGCATGTGCATCGTGAGGAAATATGTCTGAACATTTTGACACACAGAACTTATTTGCATGGATGTAAACTGAACGTCTACCTGGTTATTAGACTGCTAATATAGATTTGTCTGGTTTTAAATAAGCAGTCTTGGAACTGAACATTGTATTGCTCAGATTTTGGTCTTTAATAGTTAGGACACTTAAAAATGATGCTTTATTTAAATATCAACTTTGTCTCATATGGAAAAGAAAAGGTGCCTTAAAAACCGGGGTCCATAGAAAGGTTTAGGGGGGAAAAGTAATAAAAAAAAAGATTAAATTAATAACAACAACAATAAAATAATAATAAATAAATTAAACAATAAATATGCTGAAATTATTAAATGTATTTAAACTGAAATTAGAATAAACATTTTATAGTTTAAAAAATTAATAGATTAAAATAAGTAAATAAAATCAATTAAAATAAAATTAGATTAGTACTATAGTAAGCATAAATAAAAAGAAATAAAAGAATCCCCAAAAAAACTATAATAAAAAATATATAAGAATAACTAATATAAGACTAAAAAAAAAAAAAAAACAAAAAAAAAAAAAGAATAAAAAAAATAATAAAAAAAAAAAAAATATTATAAAAAAAAAATGTAAATAAATAATAAAATTAGATTGCAATAAGCAAATAAATAATAGAGTGCAGGACTAAAGACAGTAGAAAAAAATTAATTGGGAACTCAATATTAAAAAAAAAAAAAAACATTTATCATGTTAATTTTGCATTAAAACCTCCCGAATTCCTCTGGACAAATACTAAGTAAGAGTTTGTATCTATAAAATGAATGCAGAGAAATGTTTCGGTTGATGTCGAGATCTCTGACTCCTGACTGCAGACAAATCTGAGAGAAGTTGAGATCTCTAAACTTTAATTTCATCTGTCTGTGAGAACTGTGCACATAATAGAACAGCTGCACAAGAATAAGGGTGACACGGAATCTATTTACCGTTATTTTTCTAGTAGTCATTCTTTTCTGAAGAGCTCGCGTTCACATGACCTCAAGGGGAAGCTGCGGAGAACTCGTGCCGTGAATGCCTCACATATTTGCGGCTTTTCCACGGGAGCGCGTAGAGCGAGATCACGTTCATTGACATATGCAGACTGGAACGAGAGAGAGAGAGAGGCTTTGCGAAGTCTGATTCATCTTTGTGAATCGACTCGCTAGGGTGATTCATTTCAATGAACCCTTTAACTACGAATCCTTTTTTTTCTTTGTACAAAAAACTGCTATTTGGTACTAACAGCCTCAAATTTTAAGGTTAAATTTATATAAAATTGTCGTTAACAAAAATATTGTGGAAAATCATTAGTGTTGACAGTGTTATCAAGTATTTATGTGCGTCAAGTAGCGACATTTACTGGCTACCATAAAAAGCCTGTAAGTAGGCTAATAAATCATATAGCTTATAGTTGTTTATTCCAATTATTGCTACATTTAACTGTTAATTGGAGCGCATCCCTTCGTTTCGCGAATCGGGTGGAATGAATCATTCGAACGAATCGGTTCAAACAAATGATTCGGTCACGAGTCGACATCTGCGAGCCTTACGTCACTCTCGAAGACTCCGCTTGCGGGTTTTTGTTGAAGGCGGAATACATTCGTCCGTCCGCTGCTAACGCGTTTTACACACGGCAGCGTTACAGTCGCGCGAGCCGAACGGAACAGTGAACGAGATACGAGTCCGATGAGCAGCTCGAAATCCCCGTTTGATCTGCATGCGGTGAGTTCGTCTGCTTTTCACGTTTATCAGCCAGTTCAGCGTCGCTTTGATAGAAAGTGACTTAAAATTTAAAACGTGTGTTACTAAATGTATGACATGCGTGTTAGATTACGCGTATTTGCGTACTATTGGAAGTGTAATGTAGCCCACTGAGCGTCTCAAATGTGTCGTTTTGTCTTAAATGTATTAAAGTAAAGCATCTAAAAGCTGCTAAACTACACTGAAGTTGAGCTGAACCCGATGAAACTCGAGAGTGCAGTAGTTAACGTTACTGCTGACGGCCGAGAGCGGGTTAATACTATCAGTCATCATTCAGAGATTGTCTTCTCGTTACGCTTTGAGGAGCCTCTAAGCTTTCATTTTACTGTAAGTCAGCTGAAGTTTCACTTTGAGCTGAAATAATGTGGGCGTGCAGCCCTAAATGTCACGGCTTCAGTTCAGACCTCGCCTAATAGCTCGCGCTGAAACCGGTTAAAAGGTTAATGATTTACTGTTTTTGTGTAAATATCCACGCGTTTAACAGATGCCAAAATAATGCAAAGACCTTTTAGAGTCATGCTTGGTTCATTTCTGCACGTCTGCTCAATGTCGTCAAATGCAAACCACTTTTAATAATTAGTATATCACACTTGATGCATTAAATACTGTATTTATAGTTATAGAATTCATCATAATTTTCTAATAGTTCTTAAAGTTTCCTATGAGTTATTGTCACTCGTGCGCTATTTGTCCAGCTCTGGCTCTTGTTCATTTAGTCTGGTCAATGGTAAAAACTGTTAACCATAACTAGCTACTAACCAATCGGTTGATGGGAGGAAGTGAGGCAGCAAAGCGAGTGCTCTGATTTACAGTAATCCCAGAGTTTAGAGAGAAGAGAGTCATATGTGTAGTCATGAGCTGGCACTGGTGATTGATTGTCTGTCTTTGAAGGAAACTGACTAAGTGGAAAGTACTGTGTATTTGGCTGTTCACGTTATCTGGTCTCCTCCTTTGTTTTTTATATAAGAAAGAGGAACTAGTCCTGTAAAAGCTTTATTGAAGGATAGTATTTATATTAAAATAGGTAATACTTTATGCAAAAAATAATTAAATTTTATTAATTTTTAAAAAATATTTAAAATGTTAGCCAATTATAGAAAAAAATGTTTAAATAAATATTGTGATTTATTCATTCAAATTAAAATATTAAATGTCATTAATAAATTATTAATAGCTGACAGTTTAATTACATTTTTGTTACTTTTTAAAATATTTTAAATGTTATTATAGGAAACACTTTAAAATATGCATTTCAATAAATATTGTCATTGTATTACAATAAATTTTATTTATTAAATCTAAAGGTGGTTTTGAAATATTTAATGGTTAACAATAATTCAGTTAATTACATAATTTTTTAAAAATGTTAGAAAACATTTTAAATAAAAACATCATTATTAATGTTATAATATTTAGTACTCTTTAAAAACAAGTTAATTTTATTGCTTTTTATTTTTAAGTAAAATATTGTTACTACAGATATTAAATAAAAATGAAAATATACGTTAAAATAAAAATATTTAAAAATATCTTTAATTAGAAATCTAAAATATTTAAATGTATTTATTTTAATTTTTTTTTGATACACAAACACACTTTGCTTCATTACTGTTTGTTTCTCTCTCAGATATACACTATATGTTGGGTAAAGGGCTGAAACGGAAGCTGGAGCAGGAGGAAGAGAATGACGTGATGAGCTGCCCTCAGGACGCGTCACCCACCTGCTACTGGCTTCAGCGGCAGACTGTGCTCAACCTCTCGCTGCTGAAGCTGCACAGCCGTCCGGGACACTCAGACCCGGGCCTGGCCCGCAGGGTGCTCATCACCAACACGCTCCGGCACATCCAGGACGAGCTGAGAGGGGAGGGCGGCCCCATACCCCAGCCCTTCCCCAGCACCGGGGCTCCATTGGGTGTTGTTGACGGGTGTCGGGAACGTCCGGCGGATTGTGGGGTCGAGGTCCAGAGCGAGGGCAGTTTGACGCCCGTCTCACGGTTGGAGGAGGACAGACATCTGCTTCTCTGTTTGTCTCCGTCCATTTCCAGACAGCAGCCCCCATCATCCTCTGTTATTAAAGACAGCTTCACCTCAGCTCTGGCTGAAATTGAAGATCTGTGCCCGACTGTGGGAATAACCACTTTATTTACTACAGAGATGGGCCGCTCACTCACATCAGACCCAAACTCCAGACAAACGCACCCAGATCTTTCTGAAATGAACAGCGGTTTGGACTCAGTGTCGTCTCTCTCTGACTCCGCCCTTTCAGTGTTTGGCCACACCCCCTCGCTCCTCACTGATTTCTCATTGGACGATTTCCTGTTCACGGAAATAGACAGCTTGCTGTTCGACAACGTCCCCTGCGGTTCGTCCCTGAGCGCGAGCTCGGGCGCGTCAAAAGTCGTTTCCATGGTAACGGACGACCTCGTAAAGACGCTCACTGGTTACGGTAACGGCGGGACGAGCCAATCGGCGCTTCCGTCTAATCAGACTTTCAAACTGGATCTGAACGAACTGGATCACATCATGGAGGTTTTGGTTGGGTCGTAATTTGATGCATGTTTAAATTTGTATTTAATATTAAGGTCAATTTTTACAATTGTTTATGGTATTACGGTATGTAGACCAAAAAAAGGGTTACTATGGAAAAGAAGGTAAATGGATATGTTCATATATTTATTTTGATACAGTAATGGAGGGCACACGATATAATGTAATATATTGCATCAATTTTATAATGTTATAGAATGCTATTTCAGTACTTTTTCTTGTGGAAAGTTCATATGAATTGTTATTTTAGTATTAAAAATATTTTTTAAATAAATGAAAAAAAAAAATGCTTTTAGTTTGTTCTTTTAAAATAGATCAATTAAAAACAGACATGAAGACAGTAACGTGATTTCACACCAAAAAAGCATTTTCTCTTAAATTATTTTAATTTCTTGTGTACACTTAAAGAAAATTTACACACTCGTTTTGTTTTTTTTCTTTTTTCAAAGAACCCAGGCATGCGCGATTGACCTCGGTACAGGCTCTTTAAAGATATCATTCATCTGTATGAGTTTTCCATAGGAATTTTCCCATAACAATTTTTACATGTTCCATAGTTTGACTGTACACAGTCTGAAGCCAGTTAACTATGTAAGCAGTTCTTCTGTATATCTTTACAATGTGCAAAATCCTCCAGGAGACAGAATAAACAGTGACACAACCGGGAGAAAAAAAGCCAAAAGATGAGAAAACTCGTTTCTGGCGAACACTTCCCATCATGCACTCCTGGCGTACAGGACCGCAGTGACGGCAGACGTCCTCCAGAGTCGCTTAAGATTTATCCGATTAAATAAAACACAGATACAGCATGACCAAAAACACAATGATAACAGGGAAATGAGCTAAACGATACAGCAGATATTGGTCCCTTATTCTCGATACACCTATTTATGTAAATATTCAAGTTAATCATTCAACAATTCCTTCACTACATTATAGTCCAAAGCCAGTGGTTTCGACTTGCATTAAAACATAAGAAACGAAAACATGAGCAGCTAAAGATGTAGTTTCTATAGTTGTCGATGGACTCGTCTACAGTCTGTTAGTGTGGAAAGCGAGTTAATTGTTAAACTACTTGCACAACAAAAAGATAAAGTGTTCACTAACGCCTGTGCGAAATCAAATAACCTAAAACCTACAAGTAATAACAATATTGATTGTAATGTAATAGCCAAAACGATTAAAAACTAAAGCCTTTGTTACGCAAAATCGAAAGAATATTCTGCAGGCGGTTTGGTTTCAAGTCGATATAACTACGCATTTATATATCTGAATACAAATCGGATCATTCAATTGTGCCATTGAAGGATGTTTAAGCCAGTGTTTCATAAAAACAACCTGAAAATAACAAAGTGCCTCTCTCTCTCATACACACTAACTTAGTTGTGAAGAATACTCGAAAGGAAATCATCCCTGATTATATACAGACAAACTCTTTTCCTACTGTCATTCTAACAATTAAAACGATCTAGTCTTTTCTCCTCTATAGCGTTTGATCATAAGCCGATTATTTGATCCACTCTCTTGTACGTAGGACAATGTTTTTGAACTTAAAAACGCCCAGGAAAATGACAGACAGGAGCTAGGAAACCAAAAGTCTGAAATTAAAATCATAACTATCAGTATCGTGACATTCGGAAAGTGATACACAGATAATGAGAGATGAAACGGCACGGAGGAGAAGAACGCGTCAGTCGGGCGAAGAGGAGGGGAGGAGAGGAGTCAGCGTGGAGGGGAACATGAGGACTTTAGCCTGCATGAACGACAGATCCGGCAGACCTTCGATCACTCGCCGAGCCTCTTCACTCAGATTCTCCTCCTTCTGTACAGGCTTTCTGCTGAGAGAGATCAGACCGGTCAGAGAGAGAGAAAGAGAGAGAGAGATCACATTACAGAGAAACATTTAAAACTGATCAGACCGTTTAGAGAGACATCAGACAGATCACAACAAGAGATCGGACAGAATAGATGTCGATCAGAACAAGAGAACAGACTGATCACAGAAAGAGATCAGAACAAGAGATCAGATCAGACAAAGATCAGACTGCTCAGATCAAACAGACCAGACACAGATCAGAGATACATACCAGCGATCAGTCAGATAAAACTGATCAGAAAAACATCACACAGATAACTTCAGAACAGCTTTTCTACATATTGATTTTCTGGTGTTGTTGTTTTTTTTTTTTTTGCATTACTTTAATGACAAACCATTCTAAATCGGTAGCTACCACAGTTTACCACATCTCTTTCTTGACTTATTATTTGATCTGACAAGTTGGATCAAAAATGCAAAATAAGCGTATTTTTCCAAGGGTAATAACTAGACTGCAATCGTTACATTAACTATCAAGCAGTATGAGTGGCACTATACAGAAGTAGATATGTACTGATAAAGGTTTCAAACAGTAGTAAGCTGCAATGTTATCACATCACAAAAATGATTACATTTTGTGTAAAAACATCTAGCCTTTGAAGGTAGAAAGCCTGCAGAAACCCTGCTGTTCTGAACTCATCACCAACTGTTGTGTGGCTCCTCCTGGTGGCTGAATGAGTGCGGCTCACTGACCTGGTGGAGGTGCTGGTCTTCTCGACGGTGGACATGAGGCGAGCGAACGCATCCACGACTCTACTGCTGCCCCCGCTGACGTCCAGCTTCGCTTGGGTCAACTCGTACAGCTCCGGATCCACACCTGCACACCATCACATGCATATCAGCACTCTGAAACACCAGCGTATGTTCACATCCCACAACGATCTTTGAATGGACGGTTAAAGATATAGATGCAAATAGAGCAGAAATCAAGAACACCCAGACAGCTTTGGTGTTAAATTGAAAATGCTTCAGCAAACCTGGTATGGAGGTGGCCGGGCCGGAGGGCGACTCGTCCACAGGGCCGAAAAAATCAAGGTTGAGCAGAGAGGAGCCTCCACTCGCTTCGGAACGAGGGATGGTGAAAGACGAGAGAAAGGTTACGGACAGAGAGAAAGAGAACACAGGAAAGAAGAAGTTGACATATGCTCAGATCTGGATTAGTGATGAAAACTACGTGACTGGATTAGTGCTGGTTTCTGTTAGCGAGAAGCATGTAGAGTACATGAACATGGAGACGGTTCCTGTACATCTGTTAATCAAGCGTTTCGTTTTTAAGACACAAGGCACATTTGCATATATTCAGAACGAGAACAGCTTGTTCCTGCATTCTTCTCGGTGATGTTCCCCCCCCAAAATGAGAGAAAAAATATACCATCTTACCACCAACAAGATTTTTAATAACACCACTGCTCCAGTCAAACTGAACGGGAGGAAGAGACTCCTGACGACAGAACAAGAGACCACATGTCATATAAGTAATGCACAATAATAACAATAAAAAATCTTTAGTGAGAAAAAAGTCTATTTCTATTTAGTTATCTGTCTGATATTTTTCTTTGAGAAAATTACTGTTTTATTAAAATGTCTGAAACTAGGTTTATTACTTATTAAGGGTTATTATTATCCTTAGAAATATTGTTGTAACTTTGTAAGTCTGATCAAATAAGTCAAGAAACGGATGTTATAAACTGTGGTGGTTTAGGATATTTTGTCTCAAAAGTATACCTTTATATAGAAAAGCTTTCCTAAAGTTAAAGTTCTGATGATTTTCACATCAGCTGACTCAGAAAAAAGACAAAAATAATTCTGCATCACTTTGTCAGACTGGCATGTTAAATGACCATCATAGTCTATTTTTACCCATCATTCTTGTTTTTATTTTTCCCAATTAATATATGTATAAAATTAAATTTAATTTGCATATGTAGATTTCATGTGGTCTTGCTACGGTTAAAATTTTGACAAATCAAAAATAACAATTCATAACCCAGGATAAAATTGTTATTAATACATTAGTTGCAAATATTTAGACGTATATTGTTTCAGTTGTAGTTTACTATATACTAGGGCTGTCAAATGATTAATCACGATTAATCACATCCAAAATAAAAGTTTTGTTTACATAATATATGTATGTGTACAGGGTATATTTATTATGTATATATAAATACACATACATAAATTTATATATTTAGAAAATATTTACATGTTACATACATTTATATATTTATATTCTTATATTTTTATATTATATATAAATATATTTAATATATAAACATAACATATATCTTCTTAAATATATACATGCAGGTGTGTGTATTTATATATACATAATAAATATACACAGTATACACACATATATTATGTAAAAAAAACTTTTATTTTGGATGTGATTAATCGTGATTAATCATTTGACAGCCCTACTGTATACCCAATGTTATATGTAGAGCCGTGTGATGTGTGTACTGTTATTGAAGACGCTCACCTGAGCGGTGTCAGGTGGACAGGTGTTCAGCTCCGTGGCGACTGAAGGAGATTGTGCTATTGAGGCGATCATTTCAGCGGCGGAGACGGGCTTCACCGGCTCTTTCGTGGGTTCCAGCATCCCCTGCAGACCCACAGTTGTCAAAGATGATTGATTAAACACACATGAACTCTAGAGGACGTCTAAAATAAACCAGCGTCTGTCATTCACACACACAGTTCACCTAAAGCTGGGCTTCACTCACCAGACTGGCAGCATACATTGGCACGATTACAGGCTGCTTCTTATGGCCCGTGAACAGCTGAGGACAAGGAGACAAAAACAGAAGAGGAGAGGGAAAGTTAAAGAGAAATCAGTTACAATTTCAGGAAGAACTCCAAGAATTCCATGTTTTCCCAAAACCAAACTCACAATATTTCTGGTGTCGATACCAAGGGAGCAGAGCAGTGCTTTATTGGTGTGAGAGCCGCCCCACTGGTACCGGAGACCGTAGGCATTATGAATATCCTGCAGCTGCTGCCACACGTCCTGCAGTGCCCTACAAAACCCGCAGGATGAGACAGAGAGTGTTTCACTGACCACAGATTAATCAAGATGACTTAATAGAGGCAGCGCTAAGCAAATAAACCTGTAGCTCCTCACCCATTGGTTGTCCCTTTGTCAGCATCTTCCTGTTGTGATGTGTCAGGAGGTTTGAGGAAGGTGTTGAGCGCGGACACCTCTTCCTCCACCTGAGGAGCGAGAACCAGCTCGAAACTGGCCTGGAAAATCTTCTCCAAACGGCTGACCAGTGCAGATTCATAAAACAGAAAGAGAGAAGAAAATTGTGTTGCTCAGTAAAAAGAGTCTTCAGAACAGAGGACCAAAAGACATCACAAAAGATTTCTATTTCAAATAAATGCTGTTCAAGAATACTGAAAAAATATATATCATGGTTTCTTTAGAAATATGAAGCAGCACAAGTGTTTTCAACACCGATAATAACAAATGTTTTCTAAACAGCAAATCATCATATTAGAATGATTTCTGAAGGATCACGTGACACTGAAGACTGGAGTAATGATGCTGAAAATACAGCTTTGATCACAGGAATAAATTACATTTTATAATATAGTTATTTAAAATGATTTTTAGTTTTTTTTACAGTATTTTTGGTCAAATAAATGCAGCCTTGGTGAGCAGAAGAGACTTTTTAAAAACAGGTGTATTAATATTATTAAATATAAGTGTTGGAAAAAATAGCCTTGATGCTTGTTAGAATAAAAAATGGTATGTTGCTATTTTTAGCATATGCTTTGTTTAGATCTAATAACTTGCATATTGAAATGAATAAAATAGACTTTTGTTTGTGCTTATCTTAATCAATCGTGCAGACTAAGTAAACCATCTGGTCCAGATACATTCCTCAATCTGATTTAATTTCCTGTAGACGCCCGTGCCACTTTCACCGTTTAGGACAACAAAATGAAGAACAGAATGGGGCAAAGTAAAAAAAGGAAATATAAACCATTAAACAGGTATTTTAAGGAATCCAGACCTACCGTTGAACTTTTGCGCTCCTCCACAGCAGTAGGGGGTGCTGTAGCTGGCTGGCTTTCGTGCCAATCATCTCCGCTCTTTTCAGTACCTGCTGCATCCTGTTCCTGGCCGAACGTTGCCCATGATTCCCCTCCATTCTGGCTCTGATCCGGCTCAGAGAAAGCCTGCCATCCTTCGTTATCTCCAGCATCCTCCACCTGTGCAGAGCTGAAATCCGCAAAACTGTCACTTCCAGGAAAGTCCGCAAACGGCGTTGCCTCCTCACCTGCCAAAGCTGTTTTACTAGGTTCTTTTGATGTGTCAAAATCACCAAATTCATCCTCTTCAGCCTCCACTGGGGCACTCGGAGCCGGTTCGGTCTGAGAGACCCCCTGCTGCTCAAAATCAGCAAATCCAGTTGCGCTAAACGAGCTGGCATCTCCAAAGTCACCGAAATCTCCAAAATCCTCATCGTCATCCTCGGCCAGCTGGCTGTGGTCGGCCGGAGTGGCCGTATCCTCCTGAAGCGGAGGCGAGGGTACGGATCCCGTCGTGCTAAAGTCGCCGAATTCTTCAAGCGCGTCTGTCGATAGCGGCCGACCAAAGGAAGTCTCCGTTTCCGTCTCCGTTTCTAAAGTCTCATTCTCGGAGCCTTTCTCATCTGATTGTTCACCACTAGATTTATCCTCATTAGAGTCGGGCGACACCCTGTTATCACCAGTTTCGCTAAAAGTGACACCATTAAGGGCTAGCGGTTGCACTGTGCTAACAACTTCAGTAGTATCAGCTTCTAACTCCCTTTGATCTAAATCCGAGCCGTCGTGGAAACCCCAGTCCCCGTTGCTGAGACTTTCAGAGTTTTCCGAAGGGAATCCAAATCTTGTGATTCTTGAGTCCCTGCTATCGTCTCCTAAACTAGCTCCTTGCACTTCAACGCTGTCGCTGACATCATTTTGTGGTGGTCTGTACCCTTGATTCAAATCGTCCCAGTCTGTATCTGAAGGCTGGTTGTGTTCAGCATTTGAAAAAGCAGAGAAATCAGCAAAATCATCTGTACTGACATCAAATTCGTTGGTTTTGTGTGGTGTAGGCGGGCTTCCGTCTTGGTCTAATGACGCAAACCCGTTTGTGAGCACTTCTGCGGTGCCATTGCAGTCACTGTCAGTCCGAGACCCCGTTGCGAACTCCAGGGATGTGATGCGAGCTTGGTGCTCTGTGAACTTTTTGAGTTCCTCTACACTAACCGTTCTGCCATTGGGCGTGCCGGTCTGTCCAGAGCCAGGAGTCACGCCGTTAGCTTTCGTAGACCCTGCGGGTTGAGCGGACAATCCCACGATCCTTCCATTGCTCAGTAGCTCCGGTGGCGAGGTGGCGTTCAAAGCCTGAGACTGGTTGAACGTGGTGGGCGTGTCGAACTCAGAGAAGCTGGCGCTGTTCGGGACGCCGGTAAAGTCGCTGAATTCGTCGTCCTCTTCCTCGATGCCATCCTCCATTGGGGGTGGAGAGGAGGAGTACATGCGTATCACGTCAGGCTCCATGGGGCCTTGAGCAGAAACACAGCCAAGAGCTCACACCTGCGGCAAAGCAATGTACTTTAGATTAGCATCATGACAATGACTAACAAAACATTTAACTACAAATAAAAAGTAATATATTCTCAGGGCATTTTAATCTAATCTTATGGGTCAATATTTTCCAAGTAGATACTGGCAAGAGTTTTACAAAAACTACTAACTGTGTTGCTTACCATTTAAAAATGCAACATGCAATAATCATGTTGCCCATCAACAAATTAGCGTTTTAAAAAAAAAGCTCCCTGTGTTTTTCAGCCAAAATAAAAGCTTGATTGTTTAACATGAATTAAGACAGACATAAATATTAGTATTGTAATTACACAGCTGTACTGTAAAATAAAATTATTATATATTTCTTAAATGCTATTTTTTAACTTTACAGTAAAATCTTACAACAGTAATAGTTATTATTTTGATTGATATTTTTATTTAGTAATAATAATAATTATAATTGTTATTATCATATTAATATATAATCACAATTGTTATCTTAAATCTCATTTTTAAATTATCAGATAAATTACAATTAGATTTTTTTCCCCAATCGTGCAGCCCTACAATCCATGTAACACAATGAGACTGTTGGACAGCTACTAATATAATTAAAGTGTCACGATGCCCTCAGGATTAATCCAAAACTGTGATTAGATTTAATGTGAAATGCAAAGGATCATTTGGAAATGATTTCTGACACGGAAACAGGAAATCAGCTCTTCTGCAACGCTGCATGTTTTAATCGCAACAGTGAGAACAGCAGGGAGTCGCTGCATTATCACTCATCCTTCCTCTTTAGTGAACTTAAGCGTTGTTTTTCTACATCAGCATCGTCCTACGTCTAATTACTAGCGTTTGCAAAGGCAAGCAACAATTTTACTATTGCTCTACATAAGTGTCAATGCTTTTAACCCTACCTCACATCATGCAGCTTTTGAGGAGACATCAATAAATCTAATCTTGACATGAATGGATAAGATGTATGCTTATTTTCTTTACACAAACCACTGATAACTATTGCAATACCTCTAAACAATCGCCCTCTGTTAGCAGCGCTCATTACGAGCCTCAGTGCTCGAGGGCCTATTAGAGGAACAGGTTCTTGTTGTCTAACTCAAATCAAATCACGAGAGTAAAAACAAGACAGACTGCCTTCAAATGGGACGCTAATTAAGTGCTAATGGGAGAAGTGGTGACTTAAGTGGAGCAGGGAAACCAGATCAATCCGGAAAGTCATCGCCGGGAATAGACCACAAGAATTCAGACACTGACTGAATGCAACAATTTACAAAAGAGAGCAAAAGCACAAAACAAATAAAACAGGGCTTTTAGACGCTCTATTGTACCGTGCTGGGAGCTTCGGCAGTGTTGTTTGCTCAAAGTAGGGTCAGACAATGACAGTGACACTTGTGGAAGATCTTTCCCAAACCACAATTTACCTTCACACCGCTTAAGTGACCTACGTCTTGCTTTCTTATCTTATAGGCTAGCACAAATACACAATTTTGCTATGAGAAGGCATAAACGGATTTCCAAATTAATTATTAACTGATTTATTTTATTGTGAATTAAAAATATGTCACGCAATACACAACTTCATAAATTCGACTGGACTGACAGTAATGCTCAACTTTCCTACAAGGATAAAACCTTTTAAAAGGAACACAAATAACTGATATAAATAATCCTAACTGTGTATTTGTTTATGATTATTATGAAACTGATATGTTTAAAAACAGGATGATTAAAACAAAGTAAACTGTGCTGAACTACAATTTACGTTTACACCATTTTAACGACCCGATTAACTCAGATTTCAATAATCCAGCACAAACACAAAACAATTTTACTATCAGAGAGGATTAAAAACATGTCTAATTTAATTAGTTTACTCCTCTAGTTTATGTTATCGTGAATTAAAAATGCACATGCATCTAATCAGGCTGACAGTGATACTCTTATTTTCTTATATGTATATATTTTCTTAATTTCTTATATTTACACTTCATTTGTAAATATCTATAATTATAATTAAATATTCATATTAATCATATCAAGACTGTTATGTGGTAATATAACTCATCTGGGGTGCAAAAGCAGCATTGTTTCTAAACTAAAATACAATGTTTAAGTGCACAAGACACACTTTAGGAGTAAAGTTATTAAATCTGTTATTAAATCTTGTTTTAATATCACAGCTGTTAAAAACACCAGGCCTTCAGCACATAAACTGATCAAACTAACATTACTCATTATAACTATATAAACCTGACGAGGAGATTAGTTCAGCCTAAACTATGCTTATCCTAGATTAAATCTGGATTAAACTGAATTACTGACATTCAGTCATTCGGACAAAATCAGATCGGTTTTGGGGATGTTTACATTACGGCTAGCAGCTAGCCGTTAGCCTGACCACAGCAGTGCAGTTACACCTGACAGCATAACACACGGTGTTTAAATCAGTCAATAATGAGCTGCTTCTGTCTAAACGATGACATGAAGTTGCCGTAAGAGTCGTGTTATTGTTTCACGAGTGATTCAGAAGAGCGAACTCGGTCTGTTAGCACCCGAGCTCAGTGTAGCAGCAGAGCCCACTGATTAACACGGGCGATGCTAGCAGGCTAACATTAGCACTAGCCTCGATGCTAACGGCTAGCAGTCGCGCAGCTGTCAGTCCTCATCTTACCTCACGAGTCCGGGGTGATGTGTCGCATCCTCACGAGCGCATCCCGCGCACCGGCGGCGAGCATCTGGAGCATCTCCCGGACACAACGGCACGGTGCCGGTGAGATCCCGCTCTCGCTGTCAGTTCGTCTGTGTGTGTGCGAGTGTGAGCGGATCCTGCTCTGTTCCCGATCATTACCCAGCATGCATCATGCGCTGGTGTGGCACTTCTGGACTCTCATGATCGGGTGAGGCCAACTAAACCCAGCACTCAGATCAGATCATCCTGATGTGCGCAAAAAGGCTGCTACGCAGTGTCTACTGTGCAAAAAATAATATTATAAATAAGTGTAAAATATAATTTGGATTATTTATTTTTTCTACTCATTATAGTACTTTACTGTTCTATGTATTATTTATTTGTTTATTTAATGACATTTTTTAAATGTATATATTTTTTATTTTAATAAGTTATTAAGTAATTTATCATTTTTTATTAATATTAAATTAATTAATTAATCTTACTTTTTATGTATTCATTTTATTTTATTTTATACTACTTTGCCTAAAGACCCAGTTTACACAGTGAAAAGATGACATTATAAAATAAAATTTTATATGGAAAGTACAAGTTTTTTTTTTCTACTCAGCATAGTACTTTACTGTTCCGTGTATTATTTATTTGTTTATTTTAATGTCATTTTTACATCTACTTAATTTATTAATTTTATTTATATTTGTTTTATCCAATTCTACTTAATTTTTATTTGAATCTAATTTTATTCCACTATTATTATTAAATTAATTTCTTTATTTATTTCTTTAATCTACTTTTAAAAATGTATTTTAATTTTAATTAAAATTCCTAAAGACCCAATTTATACTCTGAATTAAGTTGAATTAGGCTTACATTGTTTTTTTATACTTGCTATAGAAATGTGTTGTTATTTGTATTATTTTTATCTATTATCTATCTATTGTTTAGAATATCTATCTGCTTAAATATATTTATTTTAATCAACTTTTTCATAGTTTTTGCTTACTGGCCCAAATCGAGCAGAGCCTTATCAAGTACCCCGGCATTACCATCTAACGCTGCCTCTGTAACACGCAGCTCTACTATGACAGAGGTAATCATCCGGAAGCAGAGCAGAGATAAGAAAGCCAACAGGAAAACCAAAGGCAAGACTTTAACAGCACCACATCCAAGAAGACGACAAGACTCTTCCACAAGCACTAAAATGAAAACTATCCAAAATGGATAAGTTTCAAGTATCAGGGATGCATTACACCATTCAGATGCATGTCTGAAATATCTTTCTGTATATACCAAAAACCAATAGTGTGTCCGGCCCTGCTGCAATCAGCCATCATCATCACTGACAATACAATATCATTAATCAGAAGCGTTTATTAAGTAGGAACAATGTGTGTACAATCAAGACACACCGTGTGCTCAGAGACAACAAATACATAAAAAGCGCTGGAATGCAATGATTTTCTCCCTGATTTTATGCTGGTCTCAAGTAACAGAACCCCTAAATGAAGTTCACATCATCTCGTTAACACAGCTAATCATAAAATGCATCGCTTTTAAGTGTGTTTAAGTGCTCGTCAATGGAATTACAATAGAAAGATCACTATTGCTGTAAGACAGACACAACTCTCAAATCACCCCGTTTAGTTTATAAATGCATATTTAGGAAATAAATAAACACATTAGCTGGAGAGTTACACTGTTAAATTCAGGCAGTACATTCATAAATAGCTATTCACTGAAGCTGTAGGCTTTCAAGTGCTCTGTTGTTAGTTCAGCATCTTTATCACTACTGACGGCAATATTCATCTGACATTTCTCCATTTCTTTCATCTCCACTTTAACGCCATAAAGTCAACATGAAACCCACAGACCGTTTTTGCTTTCTGAATTCACGCTCTTGGTCTTAAAGTGATTGACTTATTGGTATGTTGAATATTTTGTCTCATATGTTTAAATATTTAGTCTCTACTGCTGTCACTTTCTAGAGCGCTGCAGGGATGACGTATTTTTGTAAGCCAATTTGGTTCATTTTTGTTGGCTCACTCGGTTCTATTGTCCTGAGGTCATTGTTTTGTTTTGTTTTGTTGAATGGGTTTTTGGTTAAATGCCTAAAATAAGGTCTGTGTTGAACACAAGCTCAGGATATTTTCTCGTATTAATGCGGTTGCTAACAAGTGGCTCAGTGGGCTACAAAGCCTGTCAGGGACATTAAATATCTTCAAGGTAACTCTTTTACACTTAATTCATTCAAAATTCATTTGTGAAGATTATCAAAGTGAACCAAACGTGTAAAAATCATAAACTTTTGTAGGTCACAGAGCTCATTTTCTGCAATAATCCAAAAGCCAATGGAAAAATCCTATTGGGTTTTTGTCAAAGGACTAGGATGATGTGAACTTATTGGCTGGACTACAAAAATACGTCACTTTTCCAACAGCCACATAGTTATTTATCCTAATGGAAGAAAATCAATCCCACTCTATGTTTTTTTCTATTTTAATATCCTGTCGCACTCAAAAAACAAATAAATGGGTTGGAAATGGTGTTTCATGTTGACTTCTGCTAAAATGCTACAGCGAATAAAAATAAATGCCTCCTTATGGCTCAAAATGTGGTTTCAAGTTGAGTTGATCAGTTCTAGATGATTGAAGCGGTATCAAAGACAGTCTTTAATGCTCAGAACGGATGAGCTGTTGGTGAAGCTGCTTTCATGTGACGCAGCAGACGTCAGTTCAGCTTGGTGATGGTCAGACTGCCGCTGATCTGTATGGTGTCGATGGCCGTCAGCGGCGTCACGCGATGGTAGAAGTCAAAGAGCTGATGGCCGTCCACAAGCACACGGAAGCGCGGGTGCTCACAATGGATCTCAACCTGAACAACAACACAGAGAGAAAACACACGCCACTGTAACAGGAGACTCAGCAAATTAATTCAGCTACAACTTCAAATTGCATCTTCATGTTCCTGTTGTGATGTCTAATATGTGTGTTCCTGCTGTTTTGGAAGGACCACATGACATAAATGATTATTTTGCCTGTTTATTTGTTCAATATTTACAAGTCACTCTATAGAGTTACATTTAAGCAATTGGCAGATGCTTCTATCCGAATGAATTAACACTGCATTCAAGACGTTGCACAGTGGTGTACAGCTGGTACGGCCCTAAACCAGCCTAAATTAAATGATGACTAGATCATATTCGATACACAAAGGTCTCTAAATGTTAAACATTGTTGTTTCACACAATCTACTACATGCCTTCAGTCTTCAGTTGATAGATTAGACTTTTTTAGCAAGTACTGTGATTTTAAAAACGTCCCCCAAATCAGTATCAAATATGATAATCAGGCTTTTGAGGAACGTTTATTTGTTCATCTCTCAATCATCAATGTAATGCATTGTGTTACATGTTTTGAGCTTAGATCATAAAACTAAACATTTAAAAATCATCTTACTAAGACACATTATTGGAGATACAGAGTGACAAAGATACTTTTATTATTTTTTGTAAATATCTGCGATACTGTTTTAAAGATCTGATTGATTTACATTACAAGAATAAATTTATCTTACTTTTTGTCCTTATAAACATCAGGAACTGCACCAGATTGCACATTTTTCCTCTATATTCTCACTATATGAGCCATAAAAGCCTGATGTATCAAATATGATATTCAACAAAAACGCATATGCAAACTTTTAAATGTTCCATTTAAAAAATAAAAGACTTTTCTGACTCTTATTTCATATTATTATTACATACCAACAAGTCAACTATTTAGTAGTAGAATAGTTGAATAGAACTAGAATAGAATGGACTGCCAGCCAACTATTCAGTTTTGGAAGTATGTATCCCTACACAATATATGACTTCGTTCAGTTGAGTTCAGATGATGGTGATGATGACACTGACCCTGAAAGGCTGCTCTGCGATGAAGGGAAAGTATGGTATTGACCTCTCCTCCTCACCCCAGCTATCAGAAACGCAGGCGTTTCGCAAAATCTCCCGATCTTCGAACTGTACGCACATATCCAGAGCGACGTCCCCACAGCCGCACGTCAGACTGATGTCAAAACTGCCCGAGAGAGAACAGAAACATTCATAACGGAGTTAAAAGTAGCAACTGAATGAACCAAAACACCAGTGTACAGGAGGTCATCGTCTAGACGCTGTGATTTTATCTGAAGCTTTTCTGTCAAACCTCATTCCTACTTAACGAGCTAGAAGCTTTGATCGCTGAAGTTATACAGGTACGATGAAGCACATGACAGCTGTGTCTCTCAGGGTGTGTCCAGCACGTGTGTGTGAGCACTTCTGAGTGTGTGTGTGCTGTCATAAGCTACCTGTCTGGATCTGCGTTCACAACGCCCATGATAGTGATTTTCTTCCCTGACCTCATTCCACCCCGGATGCCACCGCAGAACGGCACGGCCTGTCACACACAGCACAGAAAGAGACATGAAACAAAACAACATGCACATACAAACAAAACCACGTCTGTCAGGTCATTACCAGTCTCTGTTGCTCTTCTTTTTGGGATGACATACACTGAGGCTCCCCGAAAGAACTGCTCTGATTTCTGGTTCTCTAAAGTGTGGATAAAGCACAACCAGGAAGTGAAGAGGCGGCCGTTTGTGCAAAAAACATGCAAATTACTCATATTGATATGATACACAGCACAGGTGGAAACAATGATTCACATACAAATATCCATCTAAATGTTAATGATACAGAGAACATACAGATGCACAATATCAAGCTGATTTTGGGTCTAGAGCTGTCAAGCCCCCAAAAGATGAAAAGCACCAAAAAATGTTTGCCCTATATGAACTTTATTGCAAGTCTTCTGAATTTAAATCATTGCTCATTGAAAATTTGTCCAGTTGGCTGGAGACTCTCAAGACATTTAACGACCAATGACAACTGATATAACTGAAAACAAACTTGTGTTTATGCACCAAATTTTTATCCTCACACAAAATGATTGTGTGGCTTCAAAAGAAATCAGTCGTATGCACTACTTTTTTGTCATGCTGGGAGCTTGACAGCTCCAGTCCCCATTCACTTCCATTGTAAGAGAAGCATCAACATCCTCCTTAACATCTCTTCTTGTGTTCCACAGAAAGTAAGTACAGTACATTTATATAGGTTTGGAAGGACATATAATGAAAGTGAATGGAGACTGGATCTATCAAGCCCCCAGAGGACAAAAATCACCATAAAAATGATCCTAACAGTACCCCATATTAACTATATCCCAAGTCTTTTGACTCTAAATCATTGTTCATTGAAAATCTGCTCTCAAATCTCAGTACGCTTATGTATATTTAACGTCAGGTAAATATAAAGACATCCAAGAACCAATGACATTTGCTATAAATGAAAACAAACTGTTTATGGACTAAATTTGTTCCTCACACAAAACTACGGTGTCGTTTTATAAGACAATATAACGCAGAAGTCGTACGCACTACCTTTTTTTTTCCATGTTTGGAGCTTGACAGCTCCGGTCCCCATTCACTTCCATTGTAAAAGAAGTGTTAACGTTCTGCTAAACATCACCTTTTGTGTATCACAGGAGTAAGTAGGTTTATACATGTTTGGATTGGAAGGACAAGAGGGTAAATAAAAGATGCCTATTATTTTTTTGGTATACTATTCCTTTAAAACATCAATCCATGCGTATTCTAGTCTAGTTTGCGCTGCTGACAAACTTGTTTCCGTGTGTGAAGCAGGACACACGGCTCCCAGTCCCAGGAATGAAAATACTCACAAGTTCCTGTCGAACTGCGCTCAAATCCGCCATCTTCCACGCAGATCCACCACGGGAAGCTCGAGCGCTCGGGTTCGGTTCGGTGGAATCCAGGACACTGATCCGCTCGGTTCGCATGTGTTATTTCCAGCAACGCAGAAAGAAGCGTCCGTCCAATCAGCGCGCGCCCAGCAGGTTTTGCATTGTGACGTGGGCAGGACGTTAATCCGAGCGCTCGTCTTAAAATTTAATCAGCTCTAATGACTTTAATCTGTGTTTATCGCCCTGGTACTGAGAAGAATTTCTTTCTTTCTTTTATTTTTGGAAAAAATTCTATACATTTAAAATGATTCAAACATTATACAGTGTTTGAAGCGACTTTTAAAATATCAAGTTAAATATATTATTTGATCAGCATGTAGTTGCAAACTCAGCATCTGTTCAAAAACTCTTAAAATGTAAATTTGCAAGGTTTATTCTGAAAATCAAGGTATGTTATTGCAGTGTATGAAGAAAAATGGGCTGCCATCTAACTAAACTAAAAGTAACATGGTAGCCTGCTAATGTATATTTTTGGACATAATTCTATAATGCTGTAAAATTTTATTTTATTTATTTATTTAATTATTATTTTTTTTTTTCTTTTTTTGAATGTGAAACATGGTACCCAACTAAACAAAATATATTTAAGAATGTTTTGCCATCATTTTATGAAAACATTATTTCTGAAATAATTATTTTCTTGTATTTTCTTATATAATAATTCTTGGTCATATGTAACTTTACAACTTTACGTTTCCAAACATCATGGGTTGGCTGGGTTTAGCTGTCATCCAGCCTGGTCATAGCTGGTTTGCAGCCTGGTTTTAGAGAGTTTTGGCCACTTCTTTAGCTGGTCAGGCTGGGAGACCATCTTAAACCAGCTAGGACATCCGCTTTGAGTATTAATATAACTTTGGTTAACTCTACAGTGAGTGAACCCACTCACCCAGCTAATTATTCTGCAAAAAGTTAAAAGACAAAAAACTAAAGATTGTTTCTTTGACGCATAAAGTTTATATCTTATGAATTATTCTAATTTATAATTTGCATTACTCTTAAATCTGAATGTGAACCCAAAAAAAAAAAAAAAAAAAAAACCTCAAATTGTTCCACGACCAACTTATATGAGCTTTGCTGTTAGAATCATTAATTTCCTCTAAATATCACTTGTCCCTTCTTTTATTTCTCATTGGGAAGTTTGATTGGTAAGGGACACATTGGAGACGTGTTTAAATTAAGCTTAATTGAGAACTCCATAAAGTCTCTCAGTCTGTGAAAGAGCAGCTTCTGCGCAGTCACTGTTTGATGTGTTTAACTCTCGACGTGCAGTCATAAACATTTAATATCTCACGATACAAGAATACAGCAGACAGATTCCACATGGCCATTAAATATTAGTAAGACGATGAGATATAAATAATGCGAATTTAAACCATCTGTAGACTGGTAATTCCAGCCTACGGTTGCGTAAGAGTGAAATTTGTTAACATAAACTAATTTAGAGAAAAGCCCGAGGAAATGGAAGGAAAGGGTTTGCAGACAGACGCTCGTTCGTTCCACTGAGCTGTAAAACATTCCGCTCTGGAACTCATTTACACCGATGGAGGACCTTGGACTCAACGAAGTGGCATTTCACACAGTGAGTTTCAAAGAAAGTCATATTTTGCCTGTTGTGATGTTCACAGGACTGATAAAACTGTCTTTCTAAATAAAGGTGAAGGCAGCACAACAACAGACACCCGTCACATGTGTGGTGTTGTGACTCTAAATACAGCAGGTGGCAGTACAGAGCAATACTTTAGTTTCTGCCTTTATTTTACACCCACTAAAACACCTATTCTATATATTCATCTATCTGTCTGTCTCTGTCTGTCTATCTTTCTGTCTGTCTGTCTGTCTGTCTGTCTGTCTGTCTGTCAATCTATCTATCTATCTGTCTACTTTTATATAAAATACATTTTTAAAAATAGTAAACAAAACATATTATTATAACCACCAAGTACACAATGTTCTCTCTGCATGACCTACATCAACTAAAAGACTCTCAAAGCAAACCGATCTCCTCATTGCGTTTGTTACCAGCAACCTGTTGCCTTATTCAAGTTTAAAAGCGTGTCAGTTTTATTTTA